>NC_061100.1:57258067-57265567 GCF_015104395.2 Macrobrachium nipponense
TATATATATATATATATATATATATATATATGTTACGACCCTTGTTGGGCCGGGGTGCAAGTTCTTTTGCACAAGAATAGAGAGGACAGTGATTCTTACCAAGTATCCAGATAAATTCAGTCAGCGGAGACAAAAACACACAGAAAACTCAACAATATTTATTAACAACCAAGCAAAAGAATAATAAAGTCAGCCTTGTGACTATACAGGACACCAACTTAGTCCTTACTACTCCCTTAGGAGTACCTAAACACTAACACTAAACCCTAGACAGAAAATATTGAGAAATATACTGCCAATAAATTGCAAAATGGGCCCAACATCAACATAAAATATAAAAGCCAATACCTATAACTAAACAGAGAGAAAAGAAGTAAGAGACCAACAGGGGGAAAAAAACTTAATTCTCCTACCTACAATTATAAACTAAATCTTAAATATTAAAAAGTATCAAGCATCTTAATAGATAATACACAAGAAATAATGAAAATTACAGCATCACTCGTGACAAGATATACACAGATTGGCACATATATATATATATATATATATATATATATATATCTATATATATATATATATATATATTATATATATATAAAGCGGCAATACGAAATGCCAACAGTCTTGGAAGGACTCACTATAAGAGAAGTAACAAACAAAATGAATACTCTTCTCACACTAAAAGGATGAATGGATGCCCAAACGATCCAGCTAAACATTTGCCTTGCTGAAGGCCGAATATAGAGGAGCCGTGATCTCTTACATCCACTGGGGACAATGCCACGTACCAGGCAAATTCCGCTATCTGAAGGGCGTGCAGCTACACAGGTCACCAATACCATGGGGAAGGAGTCTTTCGTGCTCCCAACCAAAAACACAAGGGAAATTCCCTACCTGGTAGCAACCGCCCTACTTGCACCTTACGGGCGGGCCTCAATGCCCCCACCGCTGCAGCTCAGAAGGACGTCGTAGCCAAACACAGTGATGTCCCTCCCACGTCCACTCTGTCGGGATCCAGCGCCGATATCAGAGCCCGCAGGAAAGTACACACAGTAAGGGGGTAAAGTCACCGCAGATGGCAGAAATGTCCCTGCGCCTTCAATACTGACGACGACAAATCCTTCGAAGGGCGATTAAGAAAATATGCCAGCCGCACAACCATGCGGGGAGAATAGCGAGCCCGAACTGTTCCCGGGAAATGTCGCGACCCCTCCAATATCCTCACTGGTGTCCTTTTCACCAACCACTCGAAAGATAAACAAAACAAAAACTAGCATTAATAAGATGCTCACAAACATTTAACAAGCGGGGAGGAGGTTTAACAAGCAGTTCGCTTGACGTTCAGCCGAGACCAAAGTAAAAGCTTAAAACTAAAACCTTAAAAAACTAATTTCCTTACGCTAATTTTATATACAACAAATATAACAAAAAGGCAGTAACAAGGCTGAGAAAATAATAAGCAACAGCAATGCCAATTACGTTAATACATGATACCTTCCTCCCGAAGAAAAAAAAAAATTTCAGCAAAAATGATTTTTTTTACAACTGTGGTATAAACAAACCTGTAAGGAAAGAACAATAAAGACAACCAATAACAGGCAAACATACAATAATAGAACAATAAACCTGAAACCAAATTGTGTTAAATTATCAATAATATAATATAGCACGAGAGATACAAACCAAACGCTTTATATAGCTTACCATTATTTTAAAGCTCAATGATAATACCATACTCTGAACCCAAAAAGTCAAAGCATGGCAAAAGACAGACATAACATAATACCAATAATTTAAACAGGATCATAACAGTCACAAATCCTCAAATCTAAGGAAACCATCTTACCTAGCTTAACCTAAATAACTTAGACACAAACAGGCATACACCTTAACCTACAACACACCAACATATAGTTCAAAAAGTCATATAAATAAATCAAATCAAAATTCTTAGTATACCGGGACAAATCAATCATTCGTTAGGAATCATGAACCATTATAACATACAAGAGTGTATACCACTCATAGAAACCTTACAGAAACTTACTAAATCTACAAAACAACTCTTGAAATATTACTTAAACTATACTACATTCAAAAGTAATTTTTTGTTTTTTTCATATCAACCTAATTGGTAGAAACGGAGGCAGGGCAGAATCAGGCAAGCACACTAAGTCCTAAAAAGGGCGTCAGGAATTTTATTGTCTGTCCCTTTTACGTGTTTAATAATTAGGTTGAATTCCTGCAGAAATAGGGCCCAACGCAAAATCCTCTGGTTGGCTCCCTTCATCCGCTCGATGAAAACCAGAGGATTGTGGTCCGTCCAAATCTCAACCGGAAAAGAAAAATTGGTCACATAAGGTTTGAAATGGTTAAGAGCGCGGACCAAAGAAAGAGCTTCCTTTTCAATGGTGGAGTAACGCCTTTCCGACGCAGAAGCTTCCTTACTATAGTAAGATACAGGATGAACACCGTCTCCTTCCGTTGGAAGAGGACCCCTCCAATCCCGACATCACTCGGCATCTACTGCGATAATAAAAGGTTTCTGAAAATTTGGGGAAGAAAATCGAAATAGGGTAGTAATTAGCACAGATTTAAGTTTATTAAAAGATTCTTCACACCGATCAGACCACAAGAACCTTTTCCCTTTTTCTAATAAACTAGTAAGAGGCTGAGCAAGATCTGAGTAATTACGCACGAAACGGCGGTAATAACCCGTCATGCCCAGCACTCTTCTTACCTCTCTAACATTACCAGGCCTTTTCAAACTTATAATTGCCTCGAGGTTAGCTTGTTTCGGAGCCACCTGACCCAAACCAACCTCGTGACCCAAATAACAAACCTTGGCCTGGCCCAATTCGCACTTAGCCAAATTAACAACTAGTCCTGCAGACCTAAGGGCTTCAAAAACCTTACGTAACCTTAGCATGTGGGTATCCCAGTCATTACTATATACTACCAAGTCATCGATATAAATTTCCGTTCCTTCCAAATCACAAATTACCCTATTCATGAGGCCTCTGAAAAGTACAAGCTGCATTATTTTCATTCCAAATGGCATAACCTTACACTGGCGTATAGGCCAAAGTGGAGTGACAAATGCTGATATCTCACGAGCTCGATCGGATAATGGAACCTGCCAATAACCTTTCAAATGATCCAGCTTATTAATAAATTTGGCAGAACCAATCCGATCCAAACAATCATCAATACGAGGGAGTGGAAAAGAATCATTTTTAGTATTTTTGTTCACTTTGCGGTAGTCCACGCACATGCGGAACTTACCGTCTGCTTTTTTTACTAATACGATAGGAGAACTCCAGGGACTCACAGATGGTTGAATAAGGTCATGCTTCAACATGTACTCTATCTCCTTACTGACCAAATCCAATTTTACTTGATTCAGCCGGTAAGGACTTTGCTTCACAGGGAAAGCACCACCTACATCAACGTCATGATTTAAAATATTTGTTCTACCTGGAGCATCCTGAAAAAGATCTGAAAAGGAATAAATTAAGTTAAGCACATCCTTCCATTTGTCAACATCTAAATGATATAAACTACTTTTCAACATTTCCAAATTTTGCATATTTTCTTTACAACGGCCCAAATGCCCAATAACTGAAGAAGGCAACCTGACACTCCTAACCTCATCTGCAGTCCTCTTGGCAGCCGGCACATCCACTACCACAGACACAGGCTCGTACACGATCGCTAATGGAATCACCTTGCTTACCATGATAAGGTTGTTTTAGCCTGTTAATGTGAAATATTCTACACTTACGGCTTGAACCGGGGGCCTCAATTTCATAGTTAAACTCTGACAGTTTCCTCAGAACCTTCCAAGGGCCCTTATATCTTGGTTCTAGAAAACTATCTGGGTCCATACTGAACACCAGCAACTAGTTCCCCAGGTTCAAATGACGTACGTTTTACCTTTTTGTCAAAATTACCTTTCATTACTGACTGTGACCGTTCCAAATTGTTTTCCCTGGCAAATTTCCAGGCACTAATCATTTAACCTTCAAGTCTTCCACAAACCTTCCAACTATTTTATTTCACCCTTCCGGTTCGATTCGAGCATTTCAAAAACAATTTCCAATGGACCGCGAACCTTGTGCCCAAATACCAACTCAAAAGGAGCGACTCCAGTAGAAGAGTAGGGTGGTTCCTGATAGCAAAGAGGGCAAAAGGGAGGGCTTTGTCCCAATCACTACCATTATCATAACAATGTTTCTTCAGGACAGACTTGAGGGTTTGGTGGAATCTTTCCACCACACCTTGACTCTCTGGGTGATAAGGTACGCTGGTAATGTGCTGAATGGCCAGTTCACCACACTTACCCCTAAATAACTTACTCGTGAAATTCGTCCCGCAGTCGGTCTGAATTACACGAGGGAGACCATACCTGGAAAAGAAATCAATAAGTTTTTCGAAAACAACTTTGGAAGTAATACGCCTCATAGGTATAGCTTCAGGAAAACGAGAGGCTCTATCCATGATAGTTAATAAATATACGAAACCTGTTTTAGTCTTAGGTAAGGGACCTACAACGTCAATTACCTAACTCAGAAAATGGTTCACCTATGGCAGGTATGGGATGCAATGGGGCTTTAGGGATCCCCTGATTAGGTTTACCCCATAACCCACCTGACAAGTCTCACATTCTCTGATAAACTGCTTCACACTCATTTATTCCGGGGGCCACAAAAAATACCTTAGCCAAACTGTGAAAGTTTTTAACACACCCAAATGACCTAAAAAAAATTGGTATGAGCTATTTCCAATATAGAATTTTCTGAATTGAGAAGGTACCACAATCTGTTCCACTCCTACCTGTTTTATTCAAATTATCAGATGCGGGTGGACGACTAAACCTATATAATAAGCAACCCCTTACAACTCCAAACCTAGGTTTAGTAAGATCCTCAGCATCGCCCAAGACAAAATCAAACTCATCTTTTTGACCTTTAATAAAAGCAGCTCTGTTCCAATCAAGTTTCATATCATTAACTACAGTATCATTACCACTACTCTCTACTGACCCGGGCCTTACTACATCTAACTCTACACTACTTAACATTAAGTCATCATCGTTATCCACATCAAGTAAACTAACAGCTTTTGCTGCAGACCGAGTAATCACAGCCACGGGACTAGCATTTACAGATACTATAGGGAAAATCTCCCGTCCTTCACTATCCAGCATATCATTTCCCAGGATACCATCAATACCCGGGATAGGTAGACTATCCACCACAGCCAACTCAGTGATGCAATCATACCCTGGAAAAGACATACGGGCATTAACCAAAGGAGCCGACACAATCGAGTCTGGGAAACCTCCCAATAATACAAAATTTCAGTATATTTCTCAGAACCGTCAATGCCTCTTCAATGACCCAACGACCGGGCAGAACGGTGTCCATAAAAAACTTCACCTGGACAACACAAGAGTCAAAAATCAATTTTCAGGCCATACATATTTATCATACTTAAGTCACAATTGAGGATTAGGAGCATCAGACTTACTACTATTTCCTAAACTACCACTATCTACTACAGATCTGTCTACAGAACTACTACTTCTAACATTTGACCTATCATTAACTATGCTACAGGACTTTGATTATTACGCTCTAGGTACCGCCTACGAGCATGACACTGGCTTTGGAAATGCCCCGGCTTATTACCAGAAACATGTTCCTCTACGACCTGAACCTCTGTTTCCATTATTATTGACTTTGTTACTTCCCCCATTTGGGAAGTCTCTATTAACAAAAACTCTAGGGGGAGGAGGACCTCCTTGGACTCTACCCATATCCCTACCACCTGAATAGGAATTATTAGCATTAACATTCTTAGAGATTATTGGGATGTCAACAAGGGGGTTCAGCTCTCCTACCACCACTATGGGAGCGAGATGAGGGGTTATTCAAGACCTTATAATTAAAATTGCCACTACCTGAACGGTGAGTTAACACAAACTCATCTGCTAATTGAGCGGGGGCACTACTCACTTCATAGCCTTTACCTCCTCAAGGTGGACCCTTAACTCCCTGCTGCAGGCCTTCTTAAACTCCTCAAGGAGCATCAGTTCGCGTTAAACGCAGCGAAAGTACTACCTGACGACTTTTCAGCCAGTCGTCGAACTGTTCCTCCTTGACACGTGTAAATTCTACGAAGGACTGTGCAGGTGTTTCATATAGTTTCCGAAATCTGAGGCGGTAGGCCTCAGGGACCAGGTCATATGCTTTCAAAATCAAGCTTTTCACTTTTTGGTAGTCCCGGGCTACTCCCTCCTCCAAGGCATTGTATACCCGAATTGCCTTGCCCACTAACCTACATTGGATTAGAACCGTCCACATCTCTGTGGGCCAGGACAATCGGGTGGCCACACGCTCAAATGCCTTGAAGAACTCAGGGACATTTTGTTCGTCAAATACAGGCACTAATTTAAGTGCCGCACCTAGATTGAACCTATCCTGAAAATTTACTTTAGGGGAACTGGCCATATTGGTCCCCTGTAACCTTGCCATCTGCAAATTAAGGTTAGCCATCTCCAACTCATGTCGCCTTGCCCGCTCGTTCTCCTCAAATTCAATCTTCCTTAACTCAATTCATTACATATTAACTTGTATTCCACCTCCTCCTTGGAGTCACCCAAAGCATTAACAGGGGCCAGGGGTTCAACTGGCACAGAATTAGGGGGGGGCAAGAAAGGATTATTTGATACATTTTTAAGTAAGTTTGCAGGACCCTTATAAATGGTACCTGTACGAGGAGGATCCTCGAACAGGGTTAGGCCAGCTCTCACACTCACACTATCCTCTTCCAAATCATTTATACTACCTTCACCAATACTATCCATATCACTCTCCCTATCACTAACTAAATGCTAAGCCTCTGCCAAGTCCTGGTTGACCTTATCCCTAACCGCACCAATATTTCCTTCTTAGTGTCCACTGACTTCAGCGGAACACCCAACCACTTAACACACTCAATTAAATGTTTTTTGTTCAACACTGGTAAGTGCTTAAGGCAATCAGCCGACCCCAAAAACTCAGCTGGGTCAAAAATAAACTCTTCCATTTTAACAAATAATTCAGGGGGGAAGGCAACACTATCAAAATAGTAACAAATACTGAAGTGTCCACCTGAGTGTCGCTCCACTGACCAAAAATACCGGATACCCCGAGCGCTCTATCCTGTCACGGTCACCAAATATGTTACGACCCTTGTTGGGCGGGCCGGGGTGCAAGTCCTTTTGCACAAGAATAGAGAGGACAGTGATCTTACCAAGTATCCAGATAAATTCAGTCAGCGGAGACAAAAACACACAGGAAAACTCAACAATATTTATTAACAAACAAAGCAAAAGAATAATAAAGTCAGCCTTGTGACTATACAGGACACAACTTAGTCCTTACTACTCCCTTAGGAGTTCCTAAACACTAACACTAAACCCTAGACAGAAAATATTGAGAAATATACTGC
>NC_061100.1:57270567-57288067 GCF_015104395.2 Macrobrachium nipponense
AAAATATGCCAAATGTCTAACAAATGATATATGAGATAAAGGATAAGTGGAGACAATGGAACAGAAACCTCATACCCTTATCATTTTTTTGTAGGCAGTGTTGATTACGAAATGATATAGTATAATGACTGGTTAGACATAGATTTATTACCTTTTCAGTTTTATAATTTTCTACTTTAATTTTATACACTACAAACAGTTTGGTATATTTGTAGAAGAGTCACAATTATTTTGAGTTTCTAAAAGCAAGTTTATTGTTGATCAAAGAAACAAATATGTACATGAGTATTATTTATCTTTATTATGTAGTCTTTGCAGCTTGTCCAAATAGCTTAATATGTCTCTGGTATGACTCTTCCAAGAACTTTGGGCGATATAGCCACACTTAATTTTATATTTTGATAAGAACAGTTAGTCGCTAAGTAGCGTAATGTGGCACTTCTGCCTTTCATAGGGCGTTGTGGATTTCTTCCTACATGTGTCCTTTTGCCCGCGGGTTATAATCTTTCTAAAAAATTTAATGTTGCCTCGACCATCCCTACGTAAGTATAACAATCCCTGGAAGCTACCTGCATTTCCTTTAATAGCAATAGATATGTTTTTCTTTCTTCAGCAAGCAATCATTGGCCCAATAACCTTTTTCGTGGGGTTTGTTTTATTGTTACATTGGCTGCAACGACACAGTCTGAGCACATACAGGTCATTATCAGATATTCCCTCCGCCACGTCTGAACAGTGTGGCTGCCAACTTAAGACTGACTACTTTGTTAAGACCGGGCAGCAACGTTAGTTTCCAGTCAATTTCTGGAGTCTCCTCCCACTCAGTTCTTATCGTGCGACGAGATCGAGTTTGAGTGGCCCGCCTAATGGCCTTCAATTTTTTTTTTTTTTCTTTTTTTTTTTGTTTTTTTTTTTTTTTTTTTTTTTTTTTTTGTTTTTTTTTTTTTTTTTTTTTTTTTTTTTTTTTTTTTTCTTTCTTTTAGCTCCAAAAGAAATTCTGAATTTAAAACCATTGACTATATGAGATTCATCATCTTCCCCTACTTTGCGGATTCACCAGTTCAAGTATTTGGGGACCTTCAAGCCCAGGCTTCGTCAGGGTAGCTTTTGCCTTGTTGGCAGCAATAGCATCCTGAGGATCAAGGCTTCCTCCTGGAACAACAAATATCTGTTCTGACGAGAGAAGAAGTGAATTAGGCACATTATTAGAAATGCGCTCTATACAAGAAGCTAGTTGGTGTGGTATCCGTTTTCTTCAAATATAATTGCAAGAAACAGACTCATGCTAGTCCAGGGTATTCAGTGGTATTTGAATACTATGTAGTCTGTTTTAGAATGAGCCGTTGATACTGTAAATGCACAGAGGTAGGTCGCTCGGGAGAGGAAAGTATAGAGACACGAGGAAGAAATGAGAACTAGAAATGTTGAGAAAGACAAACACGCCAAACGTTCATTGTCTATTTTAATAATACCTTCACGTAATTCCACGTTTCGCCTCCTCAAACGCTATTCCTCTTGCACGTCTTTGCTGAATCTCTGGTGCCTCCCATTTTTACACTGTTCTTTAACCCATAGTACCTCGTATAGCTCATATGTAAAGTGGAAAACTCAGTCACTTCCATTTCTCCACTAATCATGTTATTATTCATTACTCTGTGTTCCAGACTTACATTTACTTTCAACCCCATATTTTTTTTTTATTAACATTTACTTTCAATTTTCTCTTCTTTCTTGTACTTCTAAATTCTCTCATCAGTCTCCTGTTGCTGGCCTTATCGGGCACGAATGTGCCCTTCCTTATCAAAATCAAGGATACATAATCACACCTCATGTCATTTCCTTGACTCTTGTTATCAGTCATACATATGAATATTAAACTTCAACAGAGATCCATTTCCACACCAGACTAATAGCCCACCTACATAACCCCCTAAACAACCATTACTTTCAATAAAAAAAAAAAAAAAAAAAAAAAAAAAAAAAAAAATCTCAAACCGTTCCCATGAAAGCATTAGGTGTTGTGTATGTTTCAAGTTTTTATTTTTTTATATTTCATACTTTTTTAAAAATCTATTATTATTTCCTAATTTTTTTATTATCACTTATAATTTTTATTATTATCCTCATAATTACCTAAGTCACATTGTTTGCTGTGTTATTGGGAGACATGACTTTATGGCCAATGTCGTGAAAAATGGCGGTCCGACACCGAAAATGTGCATGGTGAGATGAACCGGCTTCAAGGCGTCATGGCTTTCTTTTCTTAAGATGTAATGAAAATTTCTTTTACAATACAATATCTACGTTAATTCTTGGAGATGTAATAATTAAATCTTTTACTGGTTATTTCATTATTTTACCGAATCCGAAACTCAAAATAAAAGTATTACCTTATTACAGTATTTATAATATATCTGTAATTGAATCCGAGATGCACCGACCTAAAATATAACAATGTTTTGGCACTGAGGCAACATATGAAACGATAGATATAGTTTTAGTAATCTAAGAATACATGAAGACAAATAAAAACGAGAGAGAGAGAGAGAGAGAGAGAGAGAGAGAGAGAGAGAGAGAGAGAGAGAGAGAGAGAAGGGGTGGGGAACGGGGGTAACTAAATATTCAAGTTGTTTTTTTTTTTTTTTCCTTTTCACGACAATAATCTCCTGGCTCAGTTCTGCCTGGGCATTTTTCCCTTGCAGTCTAGGACCTTCATCGTTTTACGACAAAGAACAGTGTTCACGAACTGCTCCAGTGCTTTTCTTCAAATGAAATTGAGAAAAATCTATTTGTTCAGGGCTATTGCAGATTAATTACTTTTGGAAATAATTTAACTGGGAAAAAAGAAAACCCTTTTACACAATAACTGTATTGGTCTTTTCCTGCTTTATTAACTTCGTGTTCTCTTTCAATTCTAAAATAAGATTAGGGGACCCATTGTCCTTCAAAATAAGATTAGGGGACCCATTGTCCTTTTGCCGGATCTAAAGGTTAGTAGTAACTTATTACCTGTATTATTAATGGCCCTCGCATCACAATCATTTGGTACTCGACACAAATCGCATAACGCAAGTATAATAGATTTATATGATTTACAAATGACATTTCCTCTGGTTTACTTCGAAACTGCATATTTGTTTAGAGAATTTTATTTTCATTACAAACGTAACCTTCGCAGCATGTATGGTGAATATTTAGAAAGTAAGTAAAGAGGTTTTGTCTCTGTTTCTTTGTCTTTCTCTTCCTCTCTGTCTTTCTTTCTGTCTATCTGTCTGATATCTATCTATCTATCCACCTATCTGCACAGACACAGACACACACACACTCACACACACACGTATATACATATATCATTCGAGCTACAAATGTCCTTTAATATCTAATTCGCTCTACCTCGGGATCGATATATTTTCATATATGTACCGAATGGGAATTTTTAGTTGATAATAATTTCGTCCCCTCATGGGAACGAAATCAGGAACGGCCTACTGGATAACGTCACTGGCCGTTCCTGGACGGTGGTTCGATCCCATGAGGGGACGAAATTATTATCAACTAAAAATTCCCCTTCGGTACACATATGAAAATATATCGATCCTGAGGTAGAGCGAATTAGATATTAAAGGACATTTGTAGCTCGAATGATCTATATGAATCACGGTGATGTGATAATTATTCATATATATATATATATATATATATATATATATATATATATATATATATATATATATATTATATATATAGATATATATATATATATAATATATATATATATATAATATATATATATAGAGTATATAAAGGATATATATATAATATGTAATACTATATATATATATATATATATATATATATATATATATATATATATATATATATATATATATATATATATATATATATATATATATATATATATATATATATATATATCAGTAAGGACACCAAGGCCAAAACCCGGAACAGCATTTTGTATAACTTTATTGGGACATGTTTCGAGTAGTTCTATCACTCTTTATCAACCTACAAAATTAAAATGAATGACATTATAGTTCTTGCAATCAAATTCACAATAATACAATTATATGTATAAAATTATAAGAGTACGTTAAAAGATAGCTAATACTTTAAAAAAAATTAAAATTAAAAACAGCTAAATGAAACAATTGAGTAGATAAAATAAAATAAAGCAGAATGCAAATTTAAGTCACAAAAACGGATGGTACAAAAGAACAGTAAATATACTAAGTCGATATACAAACCAGCAGGATACAGACTAAAAACACAAAAGTGAGGTAACAGCTACATTTCTAGCCAAGGAAGGCTTTATCTTAACAGAATATAAAACTTCTAAAATGTCGAGGTCTGTAGCAAACTGGGCAGAGGTTAAAATAGAAAAATCATCGATATGTAAAGGGTGACCAGACTCCTCGCTGTGTTCCCTAATTGCACTATAAACTAGGTCTTGTAAGATAATGACCTACCAAGGTGCTCAAACCATCTCATCCAAGCTGATCTGGTAGTTTTTCCAACGTAAGTGGCATCACAACCACTGCACTGCCATTTATAGATCAGATTGGACCGAAGGCTTGTTGGTATAGGGTCTTTAATTTTAAAGAAATTTCCTAATTTATTTTGTAAAGTAAAATATATTTTGTATCTAGCTGAGGGTAACCAATGGACAAAATAGAAATTAATTGCTTTTTTAGATCGTAACTATGAGTTCCAGTAAAAGGTTATTTTATCTACTCAATTGTTTCATTTAGCAATTTTTTTATTTTAATTTTTTTAAGTATTAGCTATCTTTTAACGCACTCTTATAATTTTTATACATATAATTTTACTATTGTGAATTTGATTGCAAGAACTATAATGTCATTCATTTTAATTTTGTAGGTTGATAACGAGTGATAGTACTTAACTCGAAACATGTCCCAATAAAGTTGTACAAAAATGCTGTTCCGGGTTTTGGCCTTGTTGTCCTTATTGATATGTAGATGGCGCTTCCCTGCTGGTGTTTCAATTGCTATATATATATATATATATATATATATATATATATATATATATATATATATATATATATTTACATAAGCGAATACCACGGGAAATGATAGACAGGAATCCAAGCGCTTTCGTTTTATTCAGACATCGTCAAGTAGCTCCTTGACGATGTCTGAATAAGACGAAAGCGCTTGGATTCCTGTCTATCATTTCCCGTGGTATTCGCTTATTTATGAAGTCACGTGCATTTACTGTGATTTTTAAGCATATATTTACATATATAAATATGTATATATATGTATATATATATATATATATATATATATATATATATATTTTTATATATATTATATAGATATATATCTATCTATATAGATATACATACATATGTATATATATTATATATATAATATATATTATATTATTATATATATATATATTAAACATATAAGATAGATACAATATCTATGGATATGTATGTATATATATATATATATTATATATAATCTCATATATTTATATAGATATTATATATATATCTATATGATAATACGTTATTATATCTATGTATATATATATCTAGATATATAGATATATATATATATATAGTATATATATATGTATATATATCTATAGATTATAATAATAAAGAAATAGATTATATGTATGATAAAAGGGATATAATCTATATATGTAGTTATATATATATATATATTTTAATATAGATATATATATATATATATATATAGATATATATATATATATATATGATATATATATTTGTATATATATCTATAGATATATATATAGTATAAGATATATATAGATATAGATATATCTATATATATATATATATATATATATATGTGTGTGTGTGTGTGTGTGTGTGTGTGTGTGTGTGTGTCTGTGTCTGTGACTGTGTGTGTACTGTATATAGAGGCGACATACGATGATTTCTTTAAAAGAAATAATGACCTCTGATTTTCTCTTCGCTTTATACATGTCTTGCTCTTTTCATGTCGAACAGTTCCTCCCCTTTATACCTCAATCAACGCATCCACTGATGAATTTTTTCCTCGTCTGAGAGAGAAGTGTTTCAGGCGGGAGTTGCACAGATGCGCTTGATACTGGAAATTCTATCAGAGGCTATTTTACACGCAACCCTTTGATCTAAAACACCAACCCCAATTTCCTATACCCTATTTGCATTACTCATTGCACTCATTCATCTGTCTCCCCCTCTATTACTTCTCTCTTCTTGTTGCTTTACTGCTGCCTTTACTCGCCTGCATATTTAATGGATCGTGTTTCTGTAAACACTGCGAAAGGGTCCCGACATTGCCGATAAGACCAGGATGGTCAATTTCTTTCTTTTTACTCAATGCTTTTCTTTGCTGATTGGGAAACTTCTTTTGTCCCTGCTCATTCGTCTCGCCTGCAAGAATACCATTGATTATACGTCATTCGGTAAATTCGTAAGTGTTTGAAGGCTCAGAAGCCGTTTAAGACATGCTGAGCACGATATCTTTTTCTTACATATCAAATGAGTTTTCCATACGGATGGCAGACTCTTGCAAAAGAAGAAACCACTATTCTTTGATTAACATATTTACTTTGTTCAAAATAACCTGTAGATTTTACTCATTTTCAATACAAAACATAAAACACTCAGTTGGATGTCAATTCCACTCTTTTGCATGACCCCACCTCTTCTGGTGCATGTACTACTGTACCATTTGCTAATATGAGGTCTTCAAATCCTTGGAGGATGAGTAGTTCTATGCCAGAGCTCTGTTTGTTAGGAAAGGAATCGTCTTCAATTACATGAGTTTCCTTTCAATTGCCATTTCATTTGTATTCCTATGTATTCCATGTAGTCTAATAGAAATAAGTAATTCAGATTCCCTGTTTGCCGGTGTGGTATAAAATAAAGACTGCCTCCAAAAATAGTTCCCAGTAGAAATTCCATATGATAAAAATACTCCCTCGATCTTTATTCCATATAATATGTGCACTCCGCAGTATATATCTCATATGGAATATGAACTGGCCCCCTAGGAATAAGTACTCCCCTAAAATTTAAGGTCGTTTTAACAGTAAAATATCCAGATGGCAGCCAATTTGTCACTGAATAGACAAACAATTTTTCTAACTTTAATTTATCCATCTCACGTACATAAGATAAAATTTCTTATATCTTATCACTTTTTTTTGCTTAGAATAACAGTATATGTAGTATATATATATATATTTTCATATGTATCAATGACGTATATAATGTTAACAGAATGTCCTTCTAATATTAGGTTTTGTTTTTACTGTGAAAGATCAGTAAAATATCCAAGCCTTTTTTTATTATACTGTGCAACAGCAGGTTCATCATTGCGCTGTGTGTTAAACAGCTTCTACATCATATTCCTACATATTCTTTATTGTATTGTTTAACAGGTTAAGGAATTAATGATAATTACGATTTTTGTTCAATTGCACAATTATTTTTACAAAAACACACACAATTATCATACTAAATTAAGAATAACCACTTAGATATATTACATAATTCCCTTGACTTAATCAAAATGGTTGCTGTTGGTATGCTGTAAGTAAATAACAGGTTTATAGCAAAGGTCCTGATTATGTGACTTTTCTAAGACATTGCGTTCAAATAGGCCCCAATCCCCTCTCTGCAACCACAGAATTATGATGTTTTAAGTAGTGAAGCCGCTGCAATTAGCTCAGCATCTGTTGTCCATTCACTGGTTTTTGCCATCTTCCCCCTGTAATGGCAAACGAGCTCGGCCCTGTAAAAAAAACAAAAAAAGCATGATTAAGTTTGGGTTTAAGGTTTCACTAAGATTGTGTTTTAGTGTCACTAACTTGAGCTGTATCCTACATAAGGCCTATTGTATACTATACTATATGTACTGAAATAGACAGTTTCAGTTACCACCCATGCTCGCAAGTGTTGCTTTTTTTGTTAATAAACATAATCAAGACTATTTAAGCTCTCACTGACATAAGCTGTACCCTGCATAAGAGATTGTATAGTATGCGTACCAAAAGTAACAATTGCCATCACCGTCCATTCTCTCAAGTGTTGCTGGCTTGGTGAGCAGACATCCTCTTTTCCATGGGGGATGAATGCTCTTAACAGCCAGTTGTAGATGAGCAGCCTTTTGATTCTGCCATTGACCAGTGACGGGGTTGTAGGTGCAGGGAGTCTTTTAGTTTGTTTGTTTGTTTGTATGGTGTTTTTATGTTGCATGGAACCAGTGGTTATTCAGCAACAGGCAAGGAGTCTTTTGTTGGATCTCGATGACTTCAACATCATCTTCAGCTGTCTCTTTTTCCTTCATCTTGTCTTCCTCTAGTCTTTCATCTTCTTTGGGAGGAGCAAAGAATGGCTTCAAGTTAGCAATATTTTGCTTCCTTTTAAGAACTTCACCTTTCTCATTCTTCAGTATGCAAACTTGATTGGGGTAAATTTTTACGATAACGCAAGGCCCCTTGAAAGGCAAAGCTGTCTTATCACCTTTCCTGTCCTTTCTGTACATATCCTTGAGTAAAACTCGCTGCCCTTCTGTAAGGGAAGAACCAATCAGTCCTTGCCTTTTGTCATGTTGCTGTTTTTGTGTTGCCTGGGCAAGTTTGATGTTGTTATGAGCTGCATCAGGTGCATTTTCTTGAATTTTTAGCAATCTTTCCATCACTTCCATCTCTTCATCTTCATTAAACTCCCAGATTTCTTCATCATTGTTGCTATCATCTTCATGAATAGAATTGGAATTGCCATCAGAAGTATCATCACTATTTAAGAGGATGGCAACATCTACAGTCAATATTGGATGCCTTCCATGCATCTTTGTTGGTATCATCTTTGTTGATCAATACACATTTGTGCGATGAACAAATAGTAGGGGATCAAGACATCTTGGCCATCCATCAGGCTTTCCTTGTAGAACTTTGAGAAGCTTACTGTTGATGGTCACATTCTGTTTTTCGACAACGCCATTTGCTTGGGGATGATAAGTGCTTGTCAGCCGCTGCTGGACTCCAGTGAGCAACTCTGTAGATACAGAGTTTACAAAGTCTCTTTCTTGGTCATAGATTTGAATTTTGGCACAAGAACGGCAACGTATTAACTTCAATTGGAAGTTGGCCACTGAAGCTGATGTCTTATCTTTCAAGGTTCCCCTTCAGTCCATTTGGAAAAATATTTTACTGCAAGGATAAAGTAATTATATCCATCATATTCAGGAACTGAAGCATTGTCAACTCCAATATATTGCATCAAAGCTTTTGGGACAGGAACATTCTATATATGGGAGGTTTCTCTTGCATCCACTTGGGATTTACTTTTTGCTACATCACGCACTGCTTGCAATATTCTTTAATATCAGCATCCATTGCCGGACAATATAATTTTCTGTTTAGAGCATTCGTCAATGCCGTTACTCGCCGATGTCCACTCATACTTTTACTTTCAATACTGGTACCAAGGGCTTTGTGTGCACGTTGAATTGCTCGTTGTTGTTCCGTCTCTGTTGTAAGCACTAGTAACAACAGCTGAAAAAGCACAATATGTTACCCGCTGCGGTCCCAAGGCCAGCATGCATTGGGATAAGGAGCTGTGTAACCTTGTAGAGGTGCAGTGGCTTAAACCTACCATAAGACTGCTTGGGGGTTATGTTGGAACCTCTATGACCTTTTAGGAAGCAATAGGCTTATGAATGGTACAAATTAACATCTCTGAGGGCTCACGACAGGCCTAGCAAGCCGGTGAGCCACTATAAATTGCTCATGAACCGCACGACTTACTTCAGGACAGACCCATTGATCAAAGGATGCCCGGGCACATCCTGACTCAGAATGTTATTGGACATGGACTGGGAAATAGATCTTTGAGATTAGGAACAATTAATCTAAGTACTTTGAGAGGTAAGGAGGAGAAGGTAATCATGATGATGGAGGAAAGAAAAATAGACCTTTTGGGGTTGTGTGAAACCCGTTTACCAGGAGAAGGAACAAAATTATTGCATAACAATTACCAATTACTTTACAAAGGTGGAAGAACCACACGACACGGAGTAGGTTTTATTGTGAGTGAAGAGCTCGCTGGAAAAATTAGTAATCTAGAATTCAAGTGTGATAGGATTATTAGCATTTCCTTAAAGTTAGGAACGTTTCAAGCCAGCATAATTCAGGTGTATGCACCACAGCAGGGCCGCCCTCAAGAACAAAAGGAAGAATTCTACAGACATCTACAAGAAGTAAAAGATTCTGTCCCATATGTAGAGAATACATTAATAATTGGAGATATGAATGGACATATTGGGCAAGACAGGACAGGCATAGAGAGCATATTGGGAGCATTTAGCATTGGAGACAGAAATAGAGAAGGAGAAAACATAATTGATTTTTGCATACTAAGGGAGATGTCCATTATGAACTCTTTCTATAATCATAGAGACAGCCACAAGTGGACGTGGTACCGATGGAACTCGGCTTTAGGAGCATATACTGAAAAATCAATGATTGATTTGGCAATAACAAATAACAAAAATATGGTCAGAGATGTAAAAAGCATCCCCTCTGTGTCATTCGATTTAGATCACAGGCTTCTCTTAATTAAATTAAAGATGACAAAACCCAAATCAATTAAAAGCCAAGTGAGAGAAAGATTTATTTTAGAGAACATGAGGGAAGAGGAGTGCTTAGTTAGATATCAAAACGAAATAAGTAGAGCTAAACAAATGCAACAGGAGAGCAATGACCCAAATGAAAAATGGATACACTTTAAAAGGGCTGTAGTGGGTGCTGCTAATAATACAGTGCAGAAGAAAAGGGTTCGAGGTAGAAGGAAAACACAAACTGCTTGGTGGACCCCCACACTAAAGGCCGCTGTTGCAAACAAAATTAAAATCTTCAGAAAATGGATGAAAACTTTGAACTTGGAAGATCACAATAACATAAAGAAGCCTCGAGAGAAACGGAAAGAATAAAAGCTCAAACAAAAAGAGAAACATAGGAAAGAATAGGAGAAGATCTGGAAAATAATCTCCAAGGTACCACAAAACTCATATATAGCACTGCCAAAAGCTATAGAAAGGGAAGCCAACCACCCACTTATGTAATCAAAGACCCTATGGATGGGACAATTTTAACCGACCCCCGAGAAATTGAATTAGGATGGAAACATCACTTTGAAACACTACTAAACAACGAAAACAATGACCTTGAAGAGCATGTAGAATTTGATGTGGTTGGGGATGCAGAACCTGACATAACAACACTGGAGGTAAAAAATGCTCTCAAGAGGATGAGAAATGGTAAGGCCCCTGGAGTTGATACAATACCTGCAGAGCTCCTTAAAAACATGGGGAAGGATGGAGTCATCTGGCTACTAGAGCTAATCGACATACTCTGGAATGGGCAAATGCCACCTGAAGACTGGAGAAGAGATCTAATATGCCCAATCTATAAAAAAGGTGACAAGACAAATTGCAGCAATTATAGAGGAATATCCCTAATGCCACATGCTTTTAAAGTATATGAAAGAATACTTGAAACTAGATTGAGGGGATATGTTGAACCAAAGCTGGGTGAATGGCAAAACGGTTTTCGACCAGGAAGAGGGACAACTGATATAATTTTCTCCCTCAAGATGATATTTGAGAAGAGCTGGGAATGGGACAGGGACAGATATATTGATATGCTTTTATAGATCTAGAAAAGGCTTTTGATAGAGTACCAAGAATGAAAATATGGGATGCCCTAAAAGACCCTTACTATGGAATCCCTGAGAAACTTATAAGAGCAATTTATAACACCTATCAAAACATCAGATCCAGAGTTAAAACAAATCAAGAGAATGAAGCCTGGTTTGAAATTAAATCAGGAGTAAGACAGGGCAGCGTCCTTTCTCCACTTTTTTTTATATTGTTCCTAGATAAATGTATGAGGGAACTAGATGAGGATGAAGCTGCAGATATGACCATCAACCTTATGTATGCAGATGACCATGCAATGATAGCCCCCAGCACAGAATCTCTCAAAGAAAACGTCAACAACTGCAACGAGATCTTAACAGCTAATGGAATACGGATCAACAAGAATAAGACAGATCATGCACCTATCACAAACACCAAGTAATGTAGATGTAGAATTAGAAGGTCAGACATTGCAACAGTGTAGAAATTTCAAATACACTGGAGTAGAGTTTAGTGACCAATACGATTCAAAACTGGAAATAACTACCCGAATACAGAAATTCAGTAACAATCTGTATCTGCTCTACCCACTAATGAAAGACAGAAATATACCTCTCTATTTTAAGACTAATATAATATTGACTTATGGCCATGAATCATGGACATTAACATCAAGAACTAGAAGCCAACTTCAAGCAGCTGAAATGAAAGCACTAAGACTCATAAAAGATGTAACAAGACTGGATAGGCTACGAAATGAAGACATTAGAAGAGAACTGGGAGTGGAGGGGATACTAGATTTTGTAGAGAGAGGATAGCTTAGATGGTTTGGACACACAAAAGAATGGAGGAGGAGTGATATCCTATAAGGTTTTTGGAATGGACACCGGAAGGAAGGAGACCGGTAGGAAGACCAAAAATGAGATGGCTACAAAACATAGAGAGAGGAGTAGAGAGGAGAGGCTCCAGTTTGCGGGAAGTTGATGAGATGAGGCTCTATGATGATCGCCAAGAATGGAGACAGTTACTGAAGCAGGACGACTGACAGGCCTGGAGGCCTACCTGGCGTCTGGTGAGAAAGGTGAGAAATGTTTAAATCATACTTCTGGTGGGTAAAACCCTTAATTCTAAAATTTGAACATTCGTTTGTGTAGCCACACATACACACACGTGTGTGTTTATGTGTGCCATATGTATATATATACATACATACATATATATATATATATATATATATATATATATATATATATATATATATATATACATATATATATATAATATATACTATATATATATATATATATATATACTATATATATTATATATATATATATATACATATATATATATATACATATATATATATATATATAGATATATATATATATATATATATATATATATATATATATATATATATATATATATATATATATACACACATACACACACACACACACATATATATATATATATATATATATATATATATATATATATATATATATATACACACACACATACACACACACACATATATATATATATATATATATATATAATAATAATAATAATAATAATAATAATAATAATAATAATAATAATAATAATAATAATAAAAGGAGCCCATAGAAATGCCAAAATATGGAAAGTAAGTACTATATTTCAGAGAGAGATGGGTAATAAGTGAGAAAAGTTACAGAAAAGGCTTTATTTATACCAAGAGATCCATACACAGGTAGGCCATTTAACTAATTGATAATTTCTCTTTAATCTTAAGCGTTGGTTAAAGAAAGATTTCATCTAAGATATCTGAATCCCAGGTGCCCTTTGAGATGTTCATTACCTGTCTTTGTTTAAGCAAGCCTGACTCTATCATGTGGCTTTTGTAATGACATTTGCTGGCATAAATTATAAGTGACAAATTCCAGTTTATTCTGTGGTTATGGCTATATATAAAGTTAAAAATAGCTGAGCTTTGTAGTCCTAACTGACCGTTTGTGTCGTATTAATCTCTTGGGAAGTGATTTTCCTGTAAAACGATGTAAGATTGGTCACAGTCCAGGCATGAGATTTCATATACTCCTGTGTCTTTGGGGATTTGGCTAGGGTATTTCGGCTGGTGAAGGAAAAAAGGCTAGATTTACCGATAGTCTATGTCACTGTCTAAATCCTGTCCAGGTGTGGGATTTTTATACGATATGAATTTATTAATATATATATATATATATATATATATATATATATATATATATATATATGTGTGTGTGTGTGTGTGTGTGTGTGTGTGTGTGTGTGTGTGTGTGTGTGTGTGTGATAAACAATTCCCGTTTATATAATCAAAAGGTAAAAACCCACAAAAACTTTGGAGAAAAATTAAAAGAATTTATTTAGTTTTCGGAAGGACCAATTCCCTCTCTCTTTCAGAACAGAAGTAAAATGAGAAAATACAATAGATGTTACCTCCACTTTCTCTCCAGTCTCGTCATTTTTCACCTTTTTGTAGAATAGCTCTTCATCCTTTACTGCAAAGGGCCTTCATGCCCTGAGGAAGTTGGCTTTTTCGCCTTTGGTGAATACACTAGTCGGCCACACACCCTTCAGAAGATAATCATATATGGTGTTAAACACTTATATGACACTGACAGCAAACTGTCGGAATGCTGCTACAATGACGAGGAAGTAATGTTCAGCCATACACCAATTACACACCAACGACCATAGATTGCTAATGACAGTTTGTTGATAGTTGCTAAGTGGGGGAGTACTTATTGCACAGGAGGGAGTCAATTTGCCATATGAAAATGACTGGGGGATTACTTTTACCATAAGGAATTTATACTGGGGAGTGCTTACTTTTGGGAGTGCTTATCCAGTATGACGCAGCTACAAATAAACTTCACCGAAACGTACAAGACACTTAAAGTATGAGACACCACTTTTCTGGCACAATAGAAAACAGTCGAACAACCCAAAAGCATTTTCGCGAACTTTATACGAACCTGATAACGCAATTCTGAAATCCATAATTCCCAATCAGGACCTTTTAGAAATCTAAAAGGTTTCTAATAACGTGGCCCAGGGTGCGGAATGGATCTGCACACTCTCCTTTCCCTTTCATGAATGTGGTGTGACTCGAGGAATTAAGAATCCCTTTATTCAAATTTTCCTGTGAACTGGGGTATAGAAAAATTTCGTGATGTTGAAGAAAGGCGAGGAATTGACACATTTCGTTATGCCGTATAGTTGTGAATTAATTCTCACTGACGAATTACGGGGAATAATTTCTTGATTTCACTCGAGCATCCAGGATGCTATGAATACGTAAGGTGAGAGGATATACCATAAAGTAGTAACCAATGTCAAGTCAATAAGGCTCAGGTATCACTTTTAGTTGTGATAAAATTCCCGGCTGTTCGTTACTTCAGTTGATATATAAGAAATAATAAGAAATAAAACGTTGAGCAATGCTGAACATCAAATGATTAGATATTTTTAAATCTGATTCAAAATCATCCCCCTACCCCCTTTTTGAAAATGAAATTAGGCAGATAGGCATGAATTTACCGAATATCATATAGTAGGTATTCTTGGCAAAAATCTGTCATTTATTCATAAAAATAATAACTCGCCAATAAAAACCAATATTGTTACCGAAATGAAAAGTGTTAATTTCCTATCTATGTCCTAACCATGTGTGCGTTCTCTCTATGTCTATCAGTAATAAAAGCCCAATAGAGGATCAATATAATATCTTTAAATGACAAAAATAAAACTTACAAACTGCAAATTAGAATTGAGTAAAAAATAATGATAAAAATAAATAACAAAGTCAATGTCAGTCTCCTGCGGCCGTCTCGTAGAGCCATGTCAGCTCCTTTATAACCCGACTCTGATTCAAAGTAGAGCGCTGGTGTCCACCCATTTACAGCTGAGCCACCAATATTAACATTAAGAAACATACTCAAAAAATATCAAAACGAGCAATATTCCGAATGAGAAAGTAATGATAGACATGAATCTGATCTTAATTAATTAGTTAGGGAAAACGTTTCCTCAGAAACTATCTAATTTAACTATCAATACCAACAGCCATATTATGACGATCGACCAAATTGTTGTTAGTACTGATTTCTTGGTCGTACTCGTTTTTTCTCTTTAACTTTCACAAAATATGATATTCTGAAAAGAGGTGCAACTGTCTCTGACCCTCTTAAATCATTCATATTATCCAATGTATCCCTCTGAAGCAGTTTAGAAAAGCATGAAGCCATTTGCTGTCCCTCTTAATGAAGTAAGTCGGAACTGTGCAGAATTTTGTATTAGGTATCGGAAATTTTTAAGGTGGGCTTAAAGCCGACTACCTCAAGATAGCTGCGATCGTGCAAATTTTATTTCAAACCTCAAGAGAGGCATTCAAACGTCTGATTATATTGTCTTCTGTTCATTAGCCTAAATCTCGTAACGACGCTATACCAAGTGTCGCGAAGAGCTTTATAACATTACATATTATAGTACACTTGTAATTATAAGATGGTGTAATTTAATACATGAGAGACGGAAGGAATCAAATTCTCAAAGTCTAAAGTAGAAAGTTAGTATTGCACCTTTTTTACCGCCTAATATATTGAACCTGTTAGATGATTTCAACATAGAAGATATACTCTTGAAACAATCTTTAGTCAATATATTGGGGAGTAGGGTGAAGCCTACTCCACAAAAGAACAAAAAGCATAACAAAAACAATGTTAGAAATGGTTCGAAAACAAGAAGAGGCCGAGAAAATATACAAAAAAACAGGACGCAATTATACCGATAAATGAGCACCTGTCTTGATCAACTGTTTAAGAGTTATAATTACCTTTCATGCTATAACTAGGTTTACTACCCATTCAGAATGCTGGAGGACTCGAGTCCGGTTTTGCGAAAAACTCTTAATCTTTATTGTAAGATGCTATTATATCAGTACACAAGTAATCAATAAAGGCGGTCTCTTCCTCTCCTTCAGCTCTTAACGGAATATTATCTGGGAGGGGGAAAATTGTAGTTCGTAATCTTTCCATCATTTGTTAGTCTAAAGTGCAGCAGTATAATTCAGCGGTTAAATGTTGTATTTACACACTAAAAAAAAATTCCTCAAGCAAAACCAACAAGGAAGAAATTAATGTTGCTTACCAAAATAACAGAGAAAGTAACACACAGTTAACTAGATTATATGAAGATTATATGATTTCAACATAGAAGATATACTCCTGAAACAATCTTAGTATCTTAGTATCATCTAACTCTTTAAAGAATGAGAATTTCCTTACATAATCAAATACTCCTCACTGAGTTGATACGACGACACATATTTACTGCTTTAAGACTCTTCACTTAAGATTGATCTCAGTAAATCTCTCCACTACTTCCACTTTGTAATAACCCAATTATAGGATATATTTGTCAATGCTTAATTTCAAAATATAATATAATTAATTCTGTCTGTGCAATGTTTTTCATAATCTCTTTTTACTGTCTTAAACTGTAATATTGGTGGTTTGCCTCTTGTGGAAGAGTAATAACTACCATGCACCATTAGTTCTACCCAACTGTGAGCAACGATTTGTCAGACATAATCGTTTTGGCTCAAACGAAAAACGTTTATGAGTATTCTCCTCTCTCTCTCTCTCTCTCTCTCTCTCTCTCTCTCTCTCTCTCTCTCTCTAACAGACCAATATTATATATTTATATATACGTATGTATATATATATATATATATAATATATATATATATATAT
>NC_061100.1:57293067-57303067 GCF_015104395.2 Macrobrachium nipponense
ACCATTGAGATGGACATATCCTACTATGACACAGACCAAATTCAGTGCATAGAGATGAACTAATTCAAATGAAAATTACATCATTTTTGTTGAGTCTTGCTGTGCTGCGAATAGAAAATACCCTACAGTCTAAAGAAATTACAATAATTCCTTGAAGAGGAAGCTTCAAAAATTTACTCAGCCTTATCTGTGTTGGACCAAATTGGCACTATCTATCTTTGGGTCATGTTCGTCTTCCATTCCACCACCACTAACAGATGATAGTAGATTGGTTACTGTCCCTAAGGAAAAGGCTGAACTGTTTCATCAAACTTTTGAAGTTACGCAATCAGTTGAAGATGTCTCTCCACCTGATACTTGTCATCCTGAACCTCTTCTAACAAAATTTGTATTTAGCTCCAGGGATATTAAATAAATTCTGGATAATCCTGATAGCTAGGGTGGAGAAGGCCTTGATGGTTTCTTCCTTTTGCTTTTTTTAAAACTGTTCTGACATGTTGTCTCCCAAGTTTAGTAGTTTCTATAAATTTTTGTGCCAATATAGTATCTTTCCAGATGAGCACAAGCTTAGTAATACAGTGCCTGTTCCAAAGTGGCATATCTGCTGACTGCAGTAACAGGCCAATCTCTATTTTTCCTGTACTCTCTAATGCTAAGTCTAAAAGATTGTTAGCTGATAGTCAATATGCATATAGGAAGCACCTAGGTACCTGCAGTGCTCTTTTAGACTTGACATGCCATTTGCAAGGGAACGTTAATAAGGGTTTTGACTGCAGAGTGATTCAGATAGATTTTAGTGCTGCTTTCGATTTAATAAATCACAAGGTATTTATTTATAAGCTTCATAACTTTGGAGTTGGTGTATAAGTTTTAGGATAACTTCAAGTGAGCAAAAACCTATTGTATCTGGAGTTCCACAGTGCAATGTTCTTGGTCCACTGTTATTTTAATTTATACAAGTGACACGGTTGTTGGCCTAAAAAGCAAGTTGCAACACTTGTGGGTGTAGTAAGTCTCCCCTTTTGAGGAATGAAGCTACCCTCAGCCTCAATCGGGACATGGACCACATCAAGGAATGGTGGAGTCGGTGGTGTATGAGGCTACTCCAGTAAAACGAAAACACTATTGATTAGCTGATCTCGTACAGATTTCTCACCCCATCTTCCCCTTCAGTTGGATGGAACTTTGGTGAACAATTCTGAAGCTTTAATTATTTTAGGTGTAACCTTTGACTAGCATCTAACTTTTGAGAAATATCTAATAAAAGTTTTAGGAAATGCCGCACGAAAGTTTGGTATTGTTTGGAAGGCCTCGTATATTTCTAACAGATAGAATCAATGCATCCTGTTTTATGTCCTTTGTACTCCTTTTATGGGAATGCTGTTCTCTGGGGAGGATGTCTTCTTCTGAAAAAGATTTATGCCTTTTCGATAGGGTGGTTCGTGGTGGTAGGTTTCTGTTTCCTACCATCAATGGATGGTATCTTATTTACCACTTTTTCATAAATTGTATTTCAGCAAATCTTTCACATTCACATTTGATCCCCGATCCCCTTTATTTGCCGAGAGCATGCATTTTAATACATTTTTATCCATTTCTTAATGTATTAATTTTCTTTTCTTTTTAATAAGACTGGCGGGGTCTCTTCTTTATGTATTTCCTTTTACTTCGTCCTACTTCTTCCTCATGAACACCTTATTGTTTAGAAGCTTGAATTTCAAGTCAATGGCCCCTTTCCATATGAATAGGTTTCATCTTCTCAATAATATATATATATTAATATATATACATACATACATACATACATATATATATATATATATATATATATATATATATATATATATATATATATATATATATATATATATATATATATATATATATATATATGTATATATATATATATATTATATATATATATATATTGTAATAAGTGTACTTCAATTTATGCCATGTCCTCTTCAATTAATGTACTAATATCTTTTAAGGAATTAATCTTTTAATCGCCTTTTGTTCATTTGACTGCTGGTATCTTGTGGTTGCAGAATCTCTGGCTGGAAGAGAAAGTTCACCCATGGCATGCCTCACCACGGTGGAGGGCATCAAGCTTCCATATTTAAAATTCCAGACCGCTTGGTCACCTGGGACAACCTCGTGGCAGAGAGCCGGAAGGGACAGGCAATACCATCTACCAGGATACTGGCAAACTTCTCCGAGGTCATATAAGGGGCGAACGCCAAACAGACAACCTTTGAACACCTTAGAACCCCATCTGCGCTCCTCTGAGCTAATTCCCTTTGAGACAGGCTGTTTACTAGCCTATGTGACCTTTTGTGGAGATTCACATGTCCCTCCCCGAGGAAGTTGTCACTGAACTCCTGCAGAAGGTAATGTGGAAATTTCAAGGATATAAGCGGTCAGCCATACCTCCCTTCTCCGATTTATTTAATTTCATAGTTCTCAAGTGATTCCAGTATTGTGTTATAGTTGTATAGTGTTGTGGGCCATCAGGCAAGAGTGTCTCAGTGATAAGTAATATAACTCAGTCCTTAGTAAGTGACTAATAATGAAATTTCTTTCTTTGTAAGTGACCAGTAATGTAACTCATTTCTTTGTGAGATCGAGTTTTTAAGTACCTTCCATACTTATGCCCCTCGATCATCAACAACGTGTTTTATGCAGTCTGGTAAATTTCCAATTGCTCTCGTTACAGACTCGCATTAGAGCAGCTGTTGGCTGTGGATTCTCACCTCATGTACTCCCGGGGAAAATCCCCCTGTTGTTCTCTTCGCTCCACATGCCCAAATACCTCTGGTCACCTGTTCATCTAATTATCTGTGTTACGGGGTCCTTACATCCCCTTTGAACCCAGAGAGTGTAATCCTTTCATTTCTAATGCGATTAAGAGTGTAAATATAATTAACCAAGTTAAACACACCCTAATGTTTACCTAACTACTACCTAATCTGAAGTAGACCCTCAGCTGTGATTTTTGCATATGATTACCCCATTTTCAAAGTCAATGTCAAATCAAAGTCACTTTATTCTCAGCAGTTGTCCACTCCCAAGTACCATCGTATTGATATATCTATGTGTGTATATATATATATATATATACGTATATATGTGTGTGTGTGTGTGAGGGTGTGTGTGTGTGTGTATACAACCAAGGTGCAGACAGGTGAAGACCAAGGGATGCATCAAATCAGGCACTGACTTAAGAAAATAGGTCAATATCTACATTTTTCTTTATTCCAACGTTTCATAATAACACATTTATTACATCTTCTTGAACAAAGAAATATGAAAAAATTATAAAACAATCTTAAACTTACTTATATCATAAACAAAGAACGAGCAGATGATTTCATCGAATATAATAACAATATGCATTCAAATATCAAGTTTATGATTGAATTCGAAAGTGAAAACCAACTGCCATTCTTAGATGGAATAGATTTTAGACGTGATGGTCCTTTTAATACCATGATTTTTAGAAAGAACATTTTTACTAGCCTAGGTTCTTATTTTGATAGCTATTGTTTTGTCTTTTATTTTAAGCTTAAGTCTTTGTCTACCCTCTTCCTCAGAGCTTTAAACTTAACATCTGGTATAGAATTTCATCATGAAATTCAATACCCCCACCAGTACGTTATTAATAAGTGTTTTCCATCTAAACCTTTTAATAAACATCTTTATAAAATAATCAAATAATATTTTCCATCCAAAAATTGAAATATCAATGAAACTTAAACTACCTTTGTATACAAGTATTCTGGTAATATATATATATATATATATATATATATATATATATATATATATATATATATATATGTGTGTGTGTGTGTGTGTGTGTGTGTGTGTGTATGTAACATATAAAGACTGATAATATAATATGATATGATATGTATGAGACATTGTTGTATGTCACGTGCTTTGACATTCCTCAGAAATTGGGAATCATCGTTTTTAACTTCCTTGGATACAGAGTGGTCCGAGCGACAGCTTAGGAAGGCTTACACAGCTTCCTTCGAGGTGGTATGATCAAGTCTGCTGGCTTAGCAAATCAGTGCCTTCGTCCTGTCGCCATGAGAGCTATGCGGAGGTGACTTTGAAACTGGTTTCTAGCAGTTTCAGGGCGTGAACGATGGGTGTAAGTTTGTGTGTACGTGTGAGCCTCTTTCATTCCTAATAGCATGTAATTAGCCTGAACCATAGAGACCATTACGGGGAGAGAAGGCAGATGCTGGGATGGCTCTGCCAACGTTTCTTTTATTTGGTGAAGTGAAACTGGCTGAAAATGGGTAAGAATTACTGTGCTTTGGCCAAAAGTGGGGCTTGACTGTATTTTTTATATTTTGTAAAGATGTTCTATTTCGTTAATCTTTTGAGTTTTTGTTTACAATTGTGTATGCTTATCATTGTTCTCCTATTCTTTTAACAGGCGGTTCTCGTGGAGGGAACGTTCTGGTAGGGGGAACTATATTCTGGAGAAGAGTGGGATAATTCATTTGGATAAATGGTGTTGACTAATTACTGTATAGACTGTTAATTTTCGGGGATTATCTGAGTTTTTTTAACTTTGAGTTATCATTCCATTTAATCATCCTGTTAAGAACCTGAGTTATTTAGTTAATACTTTGCTTTTAAATAAATGCATATTTTTGTAGTTCCGACTCTGATTTGATGACCTAATGAAATGGAGGGGAGGTATAACGAGAGAGAGAGAGAGAGAGAGAGAGAGAGAGGGAAAATGTTTTACCAAAACCCAGTGTCTGCCGCTCTTGGCCATTCGCTACCAAAAATAATAACAGAGATGGCGTCTCCGTTATATATGTGTATATATATATATATATATATATATATATATATATATAATATATATATATATATAATATAAATGATCTGTAATGTGTGTGTGTGTGTATGTTCCACATACACTTTGAGATGCATTGATCAATTTTAACCAGACTCGGTATACATAATAGTTATAATCTGGGAATGAACACTGTGGGGTTAAGACATCACTGGTACCAAAGGGAGTGTGTGGGAAGGGGGAAATGTAAAAATTGCAGAACACAAGATATTAGTGTCTAATACATAGTTTTTGAGGTTGCTGAGATGAATAGAAACACTCCTTTTAAGTCCAAGTTGGGAGGCAGGTAAGAAGTGGGTGGAACGGGGGTGACATGTAAGGACAACCAAAAATGACTGATATTAGTGCCAAATCCATAGTTTTCAAGGTCACTAAGAATAGTGACACTCCCAATGCACTTCAAATCCAAATTCACCCTCAATATGCAGGGGGTGAGAAGGGGTGGGAGAGGTGTGACATGTAAAAATAACTGAAAATGACAGATATTAGTGTCTAATGAGTAGTTTTTTAATTCACTGAGATGGAAAAGGGGGCAAGAAGGGGTGGGAAGGGGTAACATGTAAAGATAACCTAAAACAGCAGATGTTGGTGTCTCATCCATACTTTTGAGGTTGCTAAGAGGAATAGTGACCCTCTCGATGCCCTTTAAGTCCAAGTTCAGCCCCAGTAGGGAGGCGGGTGAGGTAGTGGGAAGGGATGACATGTAAAAATAATCGAAAATTAAAAATATCGGTGCCTATCCATAGTTTTCAAGGTCACTGAGATTAATAGTGACACTCCTGAAGACCCTCAACTCCAAGTTCACCCTTCATAGGAAGGTGGGGGTGAGAAGTGCATGGGAAGGGGGATGACATATAACAATAACCAAAAACAACAGACATTTGTGTTCGTTCCATAGTTTATGAAGTTGCTGAGAAGAATAGTGACTCTCCTGATGCCCTTGAAGTTCAAGTACAACCCTGATAGGAAGGGAGGCGAGAGGGAGTGGGAAGGGATGACACGTAAAAATAACCTAAAACAACAGATATTGGTGTATAATCTATAGCTTTCGAGGTTGCTGAGAAGAATAGTGACCCCCCTAATGCCCTTTAACCCTCTTACGCCGATTGGACGTATTAAACGTCGAGTCAAAATGTCTCCCGTATGCCGATTGGACGTATCATACGTCGGCTCAAAAATGTTTTTTTAAAAATTCGCGGAAAAATACTTATAGGCCTACCAGCCGAAAACTTTTGTATCACGCGCCTTGGGGGATGCTGGGAGTTCACGGATCAAGGCGTTGTTTTGTTTACAATCGCTACGCAGGCGCGCAAGCGCGAATTTCTTTCTTATCGCACTAAAAAGTATCAGTGACACATCTCGGAAATTATTTCGTCACTTTGACATAATTATTGCACCATTTTAAATTATCCTTTACATGAAGTATTATATATGAAAATGTGCGCAATTTCATGCACAATACAACTAAAAAATATTCATGATTGTAGCTTTTATCAGTTTGAAAATATTTCATATAAATAACGATAAGTGCAAAAATTTCAACCTTCGGTCAACTTTGACTCTACAGAAATGGTCGAGAAACGCAATTGTAAGCTAAAAATCTTACATTATAGTAATATTCAATCATTTGCCTTCATTTTGCAACAAATTGGACGTCTCTAGCACAATATTTCGATTTATGGTGAATTTATGAAAAAACTTTTTCCTTACGTTCGTGCGATAACTCTTCCGATAAATTTTTTCGTGCGATTGTCCTAATGTTTTTGCACCCTTTTAAAATTTGCCGTTACATAAAGTTTTATATATGGAAATGTGCGCAATTTCATGCACAATACAACAAAAAACAACCCATGGTTGTAGCTTTTATCAGTTTTGAAATATTTTCATATAAATAACGTTAAGTGCAAAAATTTCAACTTTCGGTCAACTTTGACTCACCGAAATGGGTCGAAAAACGCAATTGTAAGCTAAACTCTATATTATAGTAATATTCAATCATTTACCTTCATTTTGCAACGACTTGGAAGTCTCTAGCACAATATTTCGATTTATGGTGAATTTATGAAAAAAAACATTACGTTCGCGCGGTAACTTCCGAAAAAATCAGAATTTTTTTGTGCGATTGTCGAGATGTTTGCACCATTTAAAATTAGCTGTTACATAAAGTTTTATATATGAAATGTGCGTAATTTCATGTAGAATACAACTAAAAATGATTGAAGGTTGTAGCTTTTCTCTTTTTTCGAAATATTTGCATATAAATCACGATAAATAGAAAAAAAACCACGTTCGGTCAAATTTGACTCTACCGAATAGTTGAAAAACGCAATTGTAAGCTAAAACTCTTACGGCCTAGTAATATTCTGTCATTTTTCTTCATTTTGAAACAAATTTGAAGTCTCTAAAACAATATTGTGATTTATGGTGAATTTTTGAAAAATATATTACCTTCACTCGCGCGCCGATTCGCGGCCGCAAGTCTCCGAAATACGTACATGGCATTATCCTAATATTTGCTCCTTTTCATATTAGCCTTTTTATAGAGTTTCATATATCAAAATGTGCGCAAATTCATGAAGAATACAATAAAAAATAATTGAAGGTTGTAGCTTTTTCGATCTTTGAAATATGTCCATATAAAAAAAATATATATATATTAAAATTTCGACATTCGGTCAAATTTAACTCGTCCGAAATGGTCGAAATCTGCAATTCTAATCTAAAACTCTTACAGTATCGTAATATTCAATCATTTGTCTTAATTTTGAAACAAATTGGAAGTCTCTAGAACATTATTTAGAATTACGGTGAATTTTTGAAAATAACATTTTTTTACGTCCGCTCGTTACGAATTCGTACATCATTTTGGTGATAATATTTTTCCGGTGTTGCGTTTTATTGTTTACAATGTATATATATCAAAATGATCGCAATTTAGTGTACAATACAACGCAAAAAAAAAGTAACTGGTTAGCTTTGACCGTTTTCTGCACAGCGTGATTTGAATACAATTATGTATGAATTTTTTTTTTTTTTCGCTACCATATATCGCATTATTTACATATGATAATGATATCATTTTTCATTTCTGATGGTTGCATTCTAAACTTCAGGCAATGACAAAAAAAGGAGCCAAAAATGAACTCTTAATCTTCAAAAGTACGCGCGCTGTAATTTTTTGAAAAAATTATTTTTTTCCACTTCCGCGCTCACTCCAAACCAGGCCCGGCATACGGGAGACGTTTTGATTTTTAGGGCTCCGGCGTAAGAGGGTTAATTCCAAGTTCAGCCCCAATAGGGAGAGGTGTGAGAACGAGATGGGAAGGGTTTGTAATGTAAAAATAATCGAAAACATCAGATATTAGTGACTAATCCATAGTTTTTGAAGTCGCTGAGATGAATATTGACACTCAGTACCCTTCAAGTCCAATTTCAGCCCTGATAGGAAGAGGGGTGAGAAGGAGTGGGAAAGGGGTGACATGTAACAATAACAGAAAACAACAGATATTAGTGTCAATCCATAGTTTTGAAGGTTGCTGAGATTAATAGTGACACTCCTGAGGTCCTTTAAATCCAAGTTCAGCCCAAATGGGGAAGGGGGAGAGAGAAAAGCAACTACCTTAACAGGAATGGGAGAGAGAGAAAAAGTTTATTAGTTGCAATTAGAGATTTCCTGGCAATGCTGTGTTGGTCACCTATACATGGTATATATATGGCAACAGGTGGTTTCATTTCTAACGTTAAGTGTTTGCTAAGTACTCTACAGAAATATCAGGAATATTTGCCAAGAACTTTATTTCATTGTGAAAGGCTGCCCAGCTATGGGTTAAAATATAAACCCTGTGGAGGAGGGTAGAGAGAGAATTTCACTTGAAATTAAAATAACATGAACTATAAAAATTGGTGCCCAACCCAGTATAAATACGTCTTCTATGAATACTGGCATGAAACCCATTGTCATCTCTTGTGATATGTAAGTCTAGAAAAGACAAAGAGTTGCGAGATTCCTTCTCTGTATTAAACATAATATTGGGATGTTAGGCACTGATGAACTCTACAAAGAAATCAGCATTAAAATCACGCTTAACCAGCACAAAGGTGTCGTCCGCATACCTTCTATAAAACAGAGGCTGGAAACTAAGGGGGCAATTATTGAATACGGTCTCCTCCAGGGAGTTCATAAAAATAATGGCAAATGTAGAGTCCAATGGGCTTCCTATCTCCATCCCTTCCACCTGCCTGCACCAAGAATACTTAAAAATGAAGACACTGTCCTGCACAGCCAATTCTAAAAGCTGCTTAAATAAAAGGGAATGTGGAGAAGGAAAGTTTTTGTTTAAAATAATCTCAGTCGTCTCCTCAACAGGAACATTAGTAAATTCATTCATAAAATCAGCTACACTTTACATTGTGAGTGAGTAGTTTAAACAACTGAACCAAATACTTAGCAAGTTTATAATTTGGTATATTTAGCGAGGAAAGTAATGGTCTAAGTGGAACACCCTTCTTATAGACCTTACAGGATCATTTATGGCCTTCCCAAGGGAGGGAAGGGGGTGGGATGGGCTGACATGTAAAAATAATCGAAAATGACAGATATTAGTGTCTAAAGCACAGTTTTTGAGGTCACTCAGGAGAATAGTGACAATCCTGTTGCCCTTTAAGTCCAAATTCGACCCCAATAGGGAGGGGGTAAAAAGGGTTGCAGGGGGTGAATGTAAAAATAACTGAAATGAAGATATTAGCATGTAATCCATAGTTTTCAAGATTGCTGAGGTGAAAGGGGTGACATTAAAAATAACCAAAAACAACAGATATTAGTGTCTAATCCATAGTTCTTAATGGTCACTGACAAGAATAGAAACTCTCCCAATGCCCTCAAGTCCAATTTCAACCCTGAAGGTGGGGTGAGAAGGGGTGGGAAGAGGGTAATGTAAAAATAAGCGAAAGCGACAGATACATTATTGTCTAAAGCATAGTTTTTAGGTCGCTGAGAAGGATAAAGACACTTCCGATATCCTTTAAGTCCAAGTTCAGCCCCAATAGGGAGAGGGTGAGAAAGGGGTGGGAAGGGCGTGATGTGTAACAATAATAAAAAGTAACAGATATTAGTGCCTC
>NC_061100.1:57308067-57310567 GCF_015104395.2 Macrobrachium nipponense
TTATATATTATCAGATATATATTATATATAATAATATATATTATATGTGTGTGTGTGTGTGTGTGTGTGTGTGTGTGTGTGTGTGTGTGTAAATAAAGGTTTTTGCCAGACCCTTAGGGTCGGAACAAGACGAAAGTACTCGGCTATCTCGCTTTTTCATTTTTTCCTTCGTGGCAAAAACCTTTATTTATACATAGCATCACGTTTTATATACTTCGTGATCAAGTTATTCATATATGTATGTGTGTGTGTATATATATATATATATATATATATATATATATATATATATATATATATATATATATATATATATATTGCTAAAAGCAATGAATTTTGCGCTATTAATGAATTTCATGCAAAAATCTTCAAAACGTCAGAGTTTTTTCCGATTCTCATACATCAGTTTATAGTGGAAAACAAGCAGACTTCTTTCTTCCATTTATTGTTTTTTGTCGTTACAGCTGTCACTACTGTGGCACTATCGAGCGACTGTGAATTACAATCTGGCTTCACAACCTATTTATATCATTGTGTCGAGAGAAAGTTTGTAAATGACCTTTAGACCTAAATGCTGATTGATCAAGGGATTAGAAGCTTAACCACTTGAGCTCGTAGCTTTGGGTACAAGAGGAGTAAAACTGTAAAAGTATAATAAATAAATTTTTTAAAATATAATTATGAACTGTTTAGTATTTCCTTATAATTCTGAAATATCTTAATTGTCCGCTTACAAGTGCAAAAGTAAAGTACAAAAATTATTAAACAATTTTGATAACTGTATGTAAAAGATTCATTTATAATAATACAAGTGTTGATTATCGTATAAATATGCAAATGTCTGTGTATATATAATTGTGTATACCATTAAATTTGAATTTGTATGTACATGCAAAATCCCTACACAAATTGCGGCACAAGGTACGTGTTGGGCGGGGCCTAAGTGAATCAAGTAAGGATGTTGCTAGGCCTTCGCTGGGTGCTCTCGTGTCCCCTGATGGGTGCGGTGGGTTCGGCAGTTATGCTGGGGTCACACATTCACGTATCATGACAGCGTATGCCCAAGTATGTGAACGTGGATATCTGTGCGGTGAAATGGCTTTGATTAGCTGGTAACGTGACACAAGCCGATAGGCGTAAAGCCAGCGCCTTATAGTGCACAGAAAATGTACGCACTACACAAGCATGGCGTGATGCCTGCCGGGAACGGGCCCTACGAACTCCTGCACAACCTCTAGGTATTGTATTGCAAAGCACGTAACACTGACGAAAATACGCCGCGAGCGTAACGTTCTATGTTGCTGACTTATGTCAACTTCATTGCTCAGTTTATATTGTAAAACAGTCCATTATTATAAAGATACGGAGATGGGAACAAATGCTAACCAAAACGCACCACTCTGACCTTTTATCCCAGACTACATCATTGCTACATCGTACAGGGTTGTAAACATGCAAGGCAGTTGCCCCGTAGGCTCCCCCACCACATGGAGGCCCATGTGGTGCGTGGCAGGAATAGGGGAGCAGCACTGTACCACACGGTTGTGTCCAGTGCCTGCCCGGTCACAGCGACGTGGGTACTACATCTACATGGAATGTCTCAAAACAGGAGTGGCTCGTGGCACTCACTCGGTTGGTGCACAGCGCCCGCCGACCCGTCGCCGCACGCCTACAATCTTACTTAGGTTTTGTGGAACATCTATAGTATACTGACGTAAGCTGTTGCCAACTACCAATTTCCGCTCATGCATGGGCGAGCATATGTGCGTTGGTACCTTTATGGGCTGGACCACGCTGTCTGGTCCCTGTTTGCTCGTGTATTCCTCCTCCCGCAATCCCTACAAGAACTGTTCGAAGGCACCCAGATCATACACAGAGACACCTTAACTATGACCACCTCCCAATATCCGAAGCGGTGAGCATCTGTATCCAGAAACCGATACTATATCCAACAAGAGTGGGATTTTATATATATATATATATATATATATTATATATATATATATATATATATATATATGCTTAAAAATCACTGTAGATGCACGTGACTTCATAAATAAGCGAATACCACAGGAAAATAATAGTCAGAAATCCAAGCTAGAGCTTGAATTTAGTAAGCATAACATTCTAAAATTACCCTATGATGAAAGGTTTTTAGATATTCCTAGAATTTTAAAGCTATTTAACATAAATGTTATTTTCTGTAATATTAATGTCAAGAGTTTAAATACTAAAAAATTCTCATAAAGATCTTCCAGGCTGCATATATGAAATTCCTTGCAAAAAGTGTGATAAAGTCTAATACGGACAGACCGGTAAATTTCTTTCACAACGTCTCAAACAACATCAATATTCTGTGAGAACTGGGCAAATATCGAATGGATTATTCGTACATATGAGAGATTTAGACCATCCTATTAACTGGAGTCAAGCAAGAGCCTTAATCCCATGTAATGACACAGTTAAAAGGAATATCATTGAATCTTGTTTCATCAAGTCA
>NC_061100.1:57315567-57355567 GCF_015104395.2 Macrobrachium nipponense
GATATGATACAAAACGTTCTTGTCACAAATGCTTCCAGTAGCTTTGAAAATCTGACGCAATCTTACATACAAAATGTGCAATTCCCACGTGGAACTCGGCAAGGACATACGCGTACAAGACGAGTCTGTTAAAAAAAAGAAAGACGTACTCTATTCGATTGAAACGGAGGCTGAACAACAATTGAGATTGACATGTTTTGATAACAACGCAAGACTCAATTCTCTCGTTATCAAACGTGTTGATAGAATAGGAAAGCAAACGGATCTCGCAGACCCTCTAATCTCACAGTGTTGACATAAAAGTTAAGCATTCATAGCTTCGAACGGACAAAGAGAAAATCTCTCTCTTTTTACATTCTACGTTAATATATACATTCTTTTACAACATGTAATGCGAAATCTGAACACACATTTTAAAACATCCTATTCTAAGCTATCTAGGAATCTAAAAAAAATGTTACACAATCTACATGACATTTCAAAGAGGGGAAATATGCATTTTGAAAGTAGCAATATATAATATATATATATATATATATATATATATATATATATATATATATATGTATATATATGTATAATATATATATATATATATAATATATATGTGTGTGTGTGGTGAGCGTGTGTGTGTGTGTCTGTGTGTGTGTATAGAATCATTGCTATGACTTTTGCCTCATACGTAGGCAATTGTTAGAACCACAGCATCCTCTTCTCGAAATCTCTACACTTTTGGATAAGTTTGTCACTACAAAGCATGAGATCCAAATGCAAGGTTATATAGAAATTCTGAAGTACCAGAGATTGTCAGGTCGGTAATGTGACCTAATTCTGATACTCCGGATGCACGTTCGAATCTTACCACAGACACCAGAATTTATTTACTTTCTTGCATTGCTATCTCAGTCTTTGTAGTAACAAGCATACCCCTACAGTGGGAAGAATTCGAGGTAAATTATAGGGAATTGTGGTAATATATTTATATATATATATATATATATATATATATATATATATATATATATATATATATATATATATATGTATATATATATATATATATATATATAAATATATATATATATATCATATATATATATATATATATATATATAGTATATATATATATATATATATATATATATATATATATATATATATATATAGATATATATATATATTATATATATATATATATAAGTTAAGTATATCTTAGTTTAACCAGACTACTGAGCTGATTAACAGCTCTCCTAGGGCTGGCCCGAGGATTAGATATTTTTACGTGGCTAGGAACCAATTTGTTACCTAGCAACGGGACTTACAGCTTATTGTAGGATCTGAACCACATTATATCGAGAAATTAATTTCTATTACCAGAAATAAATTCCTCGATTTCGCGTTTGGCCGGGCCGGCCGGGAATCAAACTTCGGACCATCGGATTGGTGGCCGAGTGCAAAAACACTCGTCCAAGAGGAACTATAAATATGTGTATATATATATATATATATATATATATATAATATATATATATATATATATATATATATATGTGTGTGTGTGTGTGTGTGTGTGTGTGTGTGTGTGTTTATGCGTGTGAGCGTGTATAAAGGAATAATCAACATAATTACGTGTGGAACAGAAATAAATTTCTGACGTCCATCCAGATCAAACTCATGTCTTTCAATTGAAAGGCTAGACTGCTGCCAACCATGCCACACAAGTCATATACGAAGTTGGATAATTAGAATGAAATGCTGTCAGTTGGATCAATGCCGAGTCTGCAGGTTATGGAAATCACACGGGTATGTGAGGCAGTTGGCCTGCCCAGGTAAATCCCTAAGTATTGTAATCAGTTTTAAACTTTATATATATATATATATATATATATATATATATATATATATATATATATACATACATACCATATATATATATAATATATATATATATATATATATATATATATATATACATATTGATTTGATATATACATTCTTTCTCGCTGTCATTATCCCTACATTAATGGGTTGATTGCCTGATTCGCCTTTTCCACTGCCTGCTATCAAAGGAATCATCCTACACCGAACCTCTTCTCTCCATATCTTCCTTCACTTTATCTTCCCATCTAATTCTCTGTCTCCCTCTCAGTCTTCTTCCTCTATCAGATTCTTTACAAGTCCTCTTCTCTCCCTCCTTGCCATACATCCTCAACACTTGCCCATGCCACTTCAATTGTGACTCTTTTATTACCTCTGGAATCTTTACTAAGCTTTTCCTTCTTCTTCTTTCGTCCTTTTCCAATCTCTCCAGCTGCGATATTCCCATAATCCACCCCAGCATTCTCATCTCTGTTTTGTCAAGCTTTACTTCCTCTTTTCTTCTTAAAGCTTACGTTTCCAATCCATACATTAACACAGGTCTTATCACTGTGCTATAGATCTTGACTTTTAGCTTGATTGGCATTTTCTTATCACATACTACTCCAGCTACCTCCCTCCACTTCCCCATGCTGCTTTTATCCTACTGCCAACTTCAGGGTTAAAGTAGATCCTAAGCATTTAAACTTTTCCACCTGTTTTATAATCGACCCTCTTCTTTCTTGCATTGCTATTCAGTAGTTACCACAATTCATGACATCTCCCTTCTGCTTGTATATCTATATATCATTAGACTCTCCTCCCAGTCCCCTGGTATTCCTTCCTCTTCCCATAAAGTTTTCAATAAATCCCACACCCATTTCCTCCCCTCCATACTTAGTAATTTGATCATTTCAGTTTGGAACTCTGATGGATATGGTGCTCTACCATTCTTCATTAATTAATGCTCTCTTCACTTCTGTATCCTGTATCTCCATCACTGGTCCCTCTACCCTCTTTGTTTCCCTAATCTCCTCTCTCATATTCAGAATTTAAAAGCTGTTGAAAATACTCTCTCCGTCTCTTCTTAATGTCTTCATTCCTATATTTAATCTATTTGGCTTTGCACTCTTCCACTTTCATAAGTTATCAAAGTACTTATCTAACATCTGAAATAGTTGTCTCAAATATATAATCCCCATCCTCATTTCTAACTCCAAACCCATGGCCTTAGTGTACCTCCTCATACTCATCTCTTCTCTTTCCGACCCTGCCATTCATTTCAGCTCCTATTATTAATTTCTCCTTCTCTCTCACTGTTCTTATGGCAGCCTCAAACTCTTGTCTAAATAACTCTTTTTCTTGCACTTAGCACCTTATCTGACGAGCATATGCTGATATTATATCTATTACTTTGTCTCCTAGTAATTATTGGAATCTTTAAAAGCCTATTATTTACGCTCTTTACTTCTACCACTTTTTCCTTCCAGTTGTTACTTACTATAATTCCAACTCCATTTCTTACCTCTCGTGACCAGCTGTAATAGAGCTTATACCTATTTCCTATTTCTCTAGTTCCACCCTCTTTCCACCCAGTCTCCTGCACACACAAGAAATCTATCTTCCTTCTCTCCATCACATCTACTACCTCCCTCAGTCTTCCTGTTAGAGTACCAACATTCCACGTACCTGCTCTTGTCTTCCACTCTTTCACTAACTTTGGCTGCAATCATGACCCCTGCAGTATCCCCGGCAAGTAGGGCGTTCCTGATGTGCGTCACTTACAGGGGATGCCCTAGCTGCATTCATATTCCTTGAAAGATGTGGTATGTTTATTGAATAATGCATATGCAAGTGTCTATTTTCTATTAATTAAAAGGCACAGTTTTCTTTCCTTTCTCAAGTTCTTACTCGTATTTAAGGTGTAGTGGAAATCCTTGTTAGTGTTGAGGCTGCCAGCTCCCTGCCCTTCTCTATCGTAACCACGACCCACTACCAGATACCTACGTTCAACGCCCAGGTCGCAGCGGGGTTTAAATGGATCTGGCTATGTTGTTCCTCGTTGAGTTTTGGTCCCTAGCCCTTCCACTAGTGAGATGAGCTTCCCAACCTCTGGTATGTGAATCTTTGATACACTTGGTGTGATTGATGTGTTCATTTAGAACTGGAACAGTGTTTCTATTGTACTGAGATGATTTAATCATGGGGAATGCTCATTCCACATTGTTAAACTATCTCATTTTTCGTGCTGCCTGTTTCTAACTATCCCCGTTAACATTTTTTATTAGATATCGCAAGTAGAATTCTCATTTTCAAGAGTCCTATGAAAGTATTTATTAACTATTTGATTAACATTTGATAATCTTTATTTTTTTCTTTATTCCATGATTTCTTATGAAATGCTTCATACATATGCAACTTCGTTAATGTATATAATTACATAAAATTACCCTAATTTTCTATTGAAACCTTAACACTAGAACTAATATATTCTATTTTTTTCTACATATGCACAGTCAATTAATGGAGACATTTCTGTAATCAATGTCAGTTACGTTCGGGCTATGATTTTGTTGGAATTTATGAATTCTAGACCAGTCAACATTTCAAGCCTCGATTTCATCCGATTAAGGGATGCAGCAAAGAAAAACTGCAAAATAAATGCTATGCTAATACTGTTATCTTGCATTTTACGACACTGAATAGCTAATATTTGCCGGAGATTTTTTTTTTGAAACTTACTGAATCATATTTACTTCGGTTGGATACGACATTACTTTTTATAAGAGCAGACTAATAAATTCAATGAAAAACTTTATAACATAAGTCATACTTGTTAGTATGAAGAGTATCGTTGAGTGAGAAAAAATCTTAGGAAATATTGTTCGAATTAATAGCTCGGTTCTAAGTAGTTATCTTTATTTTTTCCATTTATTTTCTTTACTTTCATGATATGCTCAAGTTCATTTTGAGTAAGCCCAATACACAATTAGCAAACTAAACAAACTTTGCAGGAAAGCGTTCATATAAGCAAAAATGATAGTAGAGACAAATCATGTGGTTGAGAGCTCAAGTATCTCTATACACAAACACATACATACATACAGGGTGTCCATAAAGTTATGGTGTTATTTAAAATACTTACAGCTTCGCAACTATAAATGATCAAATTAATCAGTAAAAAAAATAAGAAAGAAGAATTACCTCCACTTTTCATTCGTCTTGTTAGTTTTCAACATGTCAACCATCATTACTAATGTAGTTCTTGGAAAACATTTTCCAGCTGATTTTCAACAATACCTTCAGTCACATAAGTTAGCCTTGCTTTCAATTCTTCTAATGATCGAGGCTTAGTTGAATAAACAATACTTTCCATATGTCCCCATAAAACTAAATTCAATGTCGTCAAATCTGGTGAACATGGAGGGCAAAGTAATGGTCCACCTCTTCCAATCCATTTGTTAGAGAATTTCTAATTTAGAAACTGCCTAATTTTCAGAGAAAAGTGACTAGGTGCGCTATTTTGTTGAAAACCTGTATTCTCTATTTCAAATTGATCATGCTTACGCATAAGGTAATTTTGTGGCATTTTAAATAAACAACACGTCCTTCAGAAAAGAGAGTCTCTTTTATGTTCAGCAGGTTCACGAGGCTTTTCAGTTCCCCAAAGAAAGACGGCAATTATGCCAGTTGGCCTTGCCATTAATGTGGAATGTTGTTTCGTCAGAGGACATTAAATTTTTCAAAAATGCGTAATCAGTATTAGTTCTTTCGTTGAACTGATGACAGAAAGTAAGTCGTGTATGATAATCCTCTTCTAACAACATTTAATTCATTTGGATTTTGCATGCATTCATTTTAAGTTTTCCCCACAGAATCTTATAATATACGGTAGGCAAGCCTCATCTCCAAAGATGCTCATCTTAGAATCTTGTTCTGATTTCTTTCAAAGAATTGTTCTACATATGCTGCAGTACCTTCATCAACATATGGTCTACCAAAACGTGGTTTATCAGAAACAGAACCAGCTTCCTTAAATTTCTTTATTCACCTAGATATGCAAATCCTGTGTGGTGTTTCTTAGTTGTAGTGGATTGTAAATCTTCTTTGGACAGCGACAGCACGTTTTAGTTCAGCCAACCAAAGAACATAGCTTATTTTCTCTTCTGATGAAGCCATGGGTCATCAACATTAGTGAAAAGAAGTAATTTAAATTTCAGAAAATCTGAAAAAATTTTTGATGAAATAAATAATAAAAAAAAAATTCAGAAGAACAGGAAAATCAGACATATCAAGCTTTCTCATCCTTTTTACAGATTAATTCTATCTTTTATAGATACAAAGCTTCGAATATTGTAAATTGCATTATAACTTTATGGGCACACCATATATATATTATATATATATATATATATATATATATATATATATATATATATATATATACATATATATATATATATATATATATATATATATATATATGTATATAATATATTTTTTTATATTTTATATATATATATATAATATATAGGTATACATATGAACCCGGCATTGCTAGTGATAAAAAGGGGCATGTCATCCGTTATGACAACCCCTACAGGATAGATTAAGCAATCACTTTCAGAATAAGTAATCACTTTGGATCATTGCAATCTTATTCCTCCAGCATGACACAGTTATAGGAAAGTTATTCGATTGTTAAAATTTAACTCATGGTTCAGAATGATAAAATACAATAATAGAGTTTGTGATAGTATATTTATATGATATGACATAAGATACATGCCATGAATTACAACTGTTATAAGTTTTGAAGCACCTCGTGATACAAAACATTTTTCATTCTGCCATTAGGTGGGCAAATAAACAGATTATTAGGACTGTCAACTCTTGAACGCCCTACATATAGTTGACCATGTGAAAACACTGGCCCCTTCAGGTTTAGGCTTACAACATCTAATGACTGACCTTGTACCTTGATAATGCTCATTGCAAAGCTCACCTTTAAAGGGAATTGAAAGTACTTGAAGTCAAAATGTGTGTCAGATGGGATAAAAGGATTTTGGGGTATGAATACATCCTCACCACTTTCTTTGCCATTCAAAATTGTAGCTTCCAAGACTCTTGGCATCATCTTTTTAATGATAAGGCGAGTTCCATTGCAAAGCTTTGGTGGCTCCAAGTTTCTCAAACTCCTTCTGCCATTCACTGCTTGATAAGGATGGAATTACATTCAGCGAACTATAGTCCTTAGCTTTAAAACAGAGTGTTTTAAAGAGCCTGTATACTTGAGTGATATATACTATATATATATATATATATATATATATATATATATATATATATATATATATATATATATAGTGATATATATATATATATATATATATATATTATATATATATATAATATATATATATATCAATTCAAGCTACAAGTCCCCTTTAATATCTAAATTCACTTTACCTCCCAAATGATATATTTTCATATATGTACCAAAGGGGAATTTTTTAGTTGATAATAATTTCGTCCCCCCATGGGATCGAACCACCGTCCAACTGGACGGGGACGAAATCAGGACAGTCAGTGACGCTATCCAATCATGACTGTCCTGATTTCGTCCCCGTCCACTTGGACGGTGGTTCGATCCCATGGGGGACGAAAATTATTATCAACTAAAAAATTCCCCTTCGGTACATACATATATGAAAATATATCATTTGGGAGGTAAAGTGAATTTAGATATTAAAGGACATTTGTAGCTTGAATTGATATATAAATGGATCACGGTTCGAAGTGATAATTATTCATATATATATATATATATATATATATATATATATATATATATATATATATATATATATATATATATATATATGTATATATATATATATATATATATATACTATATATATATATATATATATATATATATGTATATATATGTATATATTATATATATATATATATATATATATATATATATATATATATATATATATATATATATATATATATATATATATATATATATATACAAAAGCATGCAGTAGGTCCACAAGCATCATCAAAAGGCTACAGTTCATTACCATGAAACGTTTCGCACATGTGCTCTGTGCATCTTCAACCAGTAAATGTTAAATAGAAAGTTAAAATTGACAAAACCTATTCTAAAAAATAAAGTTAAAAGAAAAAAAAGTGAAAATTGATAAAACTTAAAAAGTGTATAGTAAAAAATACCCAGTGCTCAATTGACTATTTAAAGGAGAAAAATGAATGACCAAGACCTGACACCATCCTACGACTTCAGTTATGCAAAATAAAGAGGAGAAGCAGAAACGTTGGAGTTCAAGGATGTAACAAGCCATTAAAGTGTGTATATAATATATATATATATATACTATATATATATATATATATGTATATATAGATACATATATATATGTAGATATATATACATATATGAATTATATATATAGTATATATATATATAATATATATATATAGAGATATATATATATATACTTTATATATAAAATATATCATATAATAAATATATATATATATATATATATAAATTATAATATATATATATAATATATAATATATAATATATATATATATACAATATATATATATATATATATATAAGATATATCATATATATATATATATATATGTGTGTGTGTGTGTACGTATGTATTAATCTCCTTTATGCATCACCAGATACTTCAACAACGTAGATTATGGCCAAAAAATCTCCCTAATGAAATGCACTGCAACTCCTTATACAATCTGCTCGTGTGTGACTTACTGTATCAATAATTTCGACGCCCACCCGTTAGTTTGTAAAGGACTGTTTTAATGTGATGCCTTCATTTGAAAAACTTTATAACAAAGTCAACTACTGTAATACTCGCCTCACCTCACTTCAATAAACAATGAAAAAAGATCATAGAAAAAACAAGGCGTGATCCGACCTCCAGCTTATTTGAGATGCGTGCAAGATTTTTTCCTCGCACAGAAGTTGTAAACATTACATTCGTAACTTAAAGTAAATTAAAACGTGCTAAACTCTAGTCTGATAGAGCCTTGTTTCATCAACGAAGATTAAAATAAATTTACTATATTCTATTAGAAATTTTTTTCTGTATTGTTTAACATGCACATTATTTCTTTTTTTAAATTTTCACTCTAATAAATGAATCATAAATATACTATCCTAAAATTTCTGTTTCTTTATCTCAACGCGAAACACCTTTTGCAGACCTTTATAGGCTCCTCCATATACCTTTCTTACCCTCCAACAGCAGCAACAACAACAAAGTAGTTTGTAGGCTTACTCACCGAGTAAGCGATAATTCTTTGGAAGATATTAAAGCTAGTGATGGGAATTCAACCCATTCTACTTTCAAATAGAAATTTTTACCTTTCAAATCCTGAAGGTACTCTACTGAAGTCCATTTCATGTATTTGCCATATACTAGAGAGAGAGAGGTCTGGAGCTTCAAGTTACTTTGAATCAAAGTGAGAGGCCACAACGGGAAGGGAGTTATTTGAAACCTCAAGTGATAAAGGCGTTGTAAGAATCAGAAATGAACTTTTAAGGGAAGGGTAGATGAATTCAATAGCTGAGAGCTGAAGGTCTAAGGATATAGTGTCCAAGGCCATAGTGTGAGAATTCGAGCTAGATTACGAAACTTGACTCTGCATGACTCACACCATGACGATGCAGCCTAACAATATCATTCTTAACCTAAAGCACAATGAAATAACCATTCTTTGTAATTATGACATAATTAGTTTGCACAATGTGCATCCCATCTAAATATTCACTTATTCTGATACCATATTTCCTCACTTCTTCAGGAGTGAGACGAAGTTACTTGTCTAAAAGGGCTTGATATTATCTTTGATGTTCTAAAGTAAATTATTTCGCGTACTCTCTCTGGGGAGTAATGCTATTTCTGCCCTCTTCGCTTCAATATAAAACTTTGTAACATGGTGGCTTTAAAGTTCCCAATTTAAGAGTGTCATCTATACTTCAGTCAGCTCAATTTCTGACAGATTACCGTAGCACTTGTGGTACTATTCATTCATAACGAAATTACTATCGGAAATGATAAATATTATAAAAAGTATATCACATACTTAGTAATCATTAAAGACTGAATTGAATTAGATGACAGAAGCCCAAGGATTATTATGTTTAAACAAAAAAAAACTAGAAAGCAATCCCTACAAAAATAATAAAAGATGAATGAAACTGATTCTTGAAACAAAATGGAACGTTAGTTTGACAAAATAAGTATTCGTTATGAAAGAACAAGAAAATATGGGGACAGTTCACATTTGTCATAAAAAGGAATTGCAAAATGAATTAGTGAACAAATTTAGGGTTGAAGAGAGAGAGAGAGAGAGAGAGCAGGAGTACCATCTCGCAAATCTCTTGAATTAAAATTGTTCTTATGTAATTAGCTTTAGTACTGATACAATCAAATCTTGAATGCATCCTTCTCCTTACACATTTAAGACATAAAATTTTCAACTAATTTCTCCCATAAGCTTTCACTAAATGACAAAAATATTTCAAATGGCAATTTACGGGAAATCAGTTCTTTGTCGTCTGTAGAACTAATAACTGTAGCCTTCCTACCAAAGCATTCTTTTAGTTCTCACTTCACAGTTTTATCGAAATTGAAACCTGCCCCCTGTAGCCATTGCTGTTAGCAAATAACCCACAGTCCACATGATTTCATGCCATATGGTCATTTACCTCATTATCTATGAATTTGCGAATAGATATATATGTTTTTCAATCTCACGTACACAGAAACTCGTAACTGGTTGATTCGAATGAAAGGTTATTAATTTTCAATTATCGGAAAATAAATCTGGAAATGCTTTTTACATACTGATGAAATGAATAATAGTTTGCGCTTTTATATGGCTTTGGGAAAACACAAGCCTATTGTTACCATAGCTCGCTTATAATATAAACAAGTCATATGGGTGCAAACACTCATTTGATTTGTGAAAAGCCATTCATTACAGGTGAATTAAAGCTGGAATATTTTTATACATTCGGGTACCATGATTATGATACAAATTAGAGTTCTATGAAAATAAGCATTATTTTAACCTTGAGTATTTTATATATATTTCAAGCTATGTCTTTTCTTATTAACTATTTAGTTTCTAATTCCAGAGCTTTCAGAGGAAAACATAACTAAAAAAATTAGAAACTATAGTGGCTGTTACAATAAATAATGAATTTATATATGTATATATATATATATAATATTATATACATATATATATATATATATATATATATATATTTATTCACAGGGCAGTCCGGGTGTAAGATTTTATTTTGGAAAATCTAGAGGAAATAGCACTACTTAAAATTCTTTGGAAACGACAACTGACATGTGAACAGATAATAAAAGTATGTATCGTTAGTAACATTATCACAAAATACTTTCAAAAGGATTGAAGGTATATGTGTGATGGCCACTTGAAATATAATTCACTAAGGTAGTCAGAAAAATGACAAAATTATAGGAGCTCTCACATATGGCACTGTATCACTACTGAACATTATGTACAATATCAAGAACAAATGTGCTGCTGGGTTGCAAGCAAAACACTAAATATAGTGAGTAAATATGGTGCAGAATCAATGATACAACTCTTACGGCTAACGCATAAGATGGAGCGCTGTAAGCAAGGATTGCTCCCACTGAGACCTTGGGAATCTTTCCCTGAAGAATGGCACTGCAAGTATGAATTATGATTGACGCTGTTGAACTACAGAATGGGGCACAACGGAGAAGTCTACACTAATATGTAAAGCAGGTAGTATTATAACACGGGATAACAACGGGGAAGCTTACATAAATGATCAAATATTGAATGAATGCTAAATTATCTAGATTTTTGTAAGCATGACTAACAAGGATTTTAAGAACACTTTCACAATGAATTGAAAGATGTCACAAATGCACAGTCAAAAATCACTGGGGTCTCTGAAGGAGACAGGGTAATAGGATCATGGGAATAGGAGAACAGATGGAACAAGGAATGAGTATAAGGAATAGCAGGTGAAGGCTGACGATCAATTTTCAATTCAATTACCTTAGCCCGTGGATATGACTTGCATCGAGTTGAGCCAGGCATCGGAGGAAGGCGTTTGTCACTTGCAGTTCTTCACCAAGGAATAAAATGGAAAAACACTCCCGCTTCCATGTCTAGCAATGCTCAGATACCTAAAGGTGACAACTTCAAGGTGGTTGTCAGGGTAGGGCGCCGAGGCAGAGTCCTGGTTATAGATGGTGCAGTAGAAGTGTAAACTAGCAGGTTAGCTCTTCACCAATACAGCAGTATACTAGGACAGATTGCCACGTTGAAAGGCTAGGGTGAAATGCGATTTGAGAGGGCACTCCAAGCCATATATATACCCAACTCGGGTCTCAATGGAAGTCACGTTTTCTGACATCTATCAAAATAGGTGCAACATCTCTTGTTCTTTTGGTCTCAGCACTAATCATGGTAGGTACCTGAAAAGGTAATTAAAAGCCAGCAGAGAAGGGTACGGAGGAGAGTGGACAAAGAGTCGCTAATTAAGGTCTAGAGGATTTGGGATAATGTGGGGAGATGCAGTTGCAGGGCACTGCAAAAACAAGGATATGGGTGCAAGGTCAGGCAACGTGAAAACTTAACAAGTTTTAAGGGTTTGATCCTTCCAAATGACTTTTGTAAGATTTGACTGGGGATTTGAACGATGGTTTCAAGGGTCATTGTCCCAGAAGTCTCCCATCTTTCTGGAAGAAGCGAGTCGTTTTCAGCTTAAGGCCAGTGTCTTAATTAGATTCAGGAGTAGCAATGGCCGTGAAGGGTGTTTGACAAGCAATAAATAAAAAAATAACAGGACATTAAAAAGACATTTCTACGGTGGCTGATGACCCAGTAATGTTTCCATGCTCAAGAAATCGTTAAGACAAAAGGGACAGACGATAAGTCATAACATCTCAAAAATCAAAACAACAATTTGCTTGTACTCTACATTTCATTTCTAACTCAGGTGATTTCCAAAATCAGTTCCACTATTTCTTCCACGTTCCTTTCATGTTTTAAAAGTGAAAAGTGTCAGAAGGATGCATGTCATGATATATGTAATATATATATATATATAGTATTATATATATATATATATATATATATATATATAAACACATCACATATACTATACATATACTATTATATATATATATATATATATATATATATATATATATACTACTATATATATATATATATATATACATATATATATATATATATATATACTATATATATATACATATATACATATATATATATATATATATATATATATATATATATATATATATATATATATATATATATATATATTTGTGTGTGTGTAAATATATGATACATACGCTGGTAATCAAGATTCACCTTATTTGGTCATATTTATATCCGACGTTTCGTATTTTCGTACACAATTACATTTTCAATGGCTCTAAAATAGATACAAAAACTATAATTAGCATAAAACTCACATAAATTTTTGACCCTTAAAATTATTCATTTTTTAAAACCAAGATACTTTGAAATTCACAAAGTAAGACACCAATCTTACACCAGAATAAAAGAAACACAAGTGGAAGGAAACTATAAAAAGAAAAAAAAATTACACCTTAAGACAAGAAAAGGGGAGTGTCTCTGTTGACTGCCTGTTTAATGGGGGAACCAGTTGTTGGACCAATAAGGACTTTACCATGGGTAATTCCAGGGTGTTGAGTGTTTGCCTGATGATTTTAAAACCATTATTTTAAATGTGTGTTTTACAGCTTTCTTTGGCGAGAGCTCTTATTATTAGAATATTTTGTGTCCGTGAGTCTTCTGCCTTTCCGGAAACTGACTCTTCTATGACAGACAGTCAATGCGTACTTTAAGGAGCCTCCGTGCGGATCCCAAGTAAAGTTCCTAAGTTTCCAGAGAGTCTGCAGACTCACGACCCCGGAACATTATAATAGAAGAGCTCGCTTTAAAAGCTGTAAAACATACATTGAAAATAAAGATTTTAAAATCATCCAGCAAACACCCAACACCCAGGAATTACACATTTTAGAATCGTTATTGATCAAACACCTGGTTCCCCAATTAAACACGCAGTCAACAGCCACTCCCCTTTTCTTGTATTAAGGTGATTTTCTTCTTCTTTTTTTTTTTTCCATCCACTTCTGTTTCTTTTATTCTGGTGTAAGGTTGGTTTAAACAGTATCTTACTTTGTGAATTTTAAGGTATCTTGATTTTTCAAAATTTATATATGAGTTTTATACTAATTATGTGTTGTTTTCATCTATTTCAGAGCCCTTGAAATTCTAATTATATCTTGGAGGAATAATGGGAGGAGACGCCTTGCTGCGGGATAAGTAAAGCCACTCAGGTTGCTGGCCGCCATATTGGGACTGGCAACTGAATCCCTGGGTCGACTATAGGTACGCGACCTTGCGATGACTAGGGTGTCATACTTTTTATTTTTGATACGCTATGTTATTTTAATTCGTTCTTTTAGTTTTCTTGTGTGCGTACTCTTCTGCTTACGGTACACATAATTTCGTACTCCATTTTATCCGCAGACAGTTAACACGTTTACTGAAACTATAATGCCTTGATGAAAAAATAAGTGAAATTGAGGGAAGTGAAGCTACTATTGAATTCATTATGGTATTCAACACCTTATTTGACACATCAAATTCTCGAAATCTAAATACCAAAGAATTTAAAAGTCCAATTCAAAAGAATAATGCAAGTGATAATAAAGATTTTCTAATAAAAGCAGATCTTTGAGACTTCAGGATGGTAAAGACATCTTAGAATAAGATCGAAAAACTGGTTTCATTGGGTTTCTCTATTGCATACGAAGTCTTCAGATTCTGTACGAAACCTGTATTGCATCAGATGGTGGGCCTTTACAATTTTTGATGACCTACAAATTTAGTCAGGATCATATTGAACTATTCTTTGGTCAAGTAAGAAGTATGGGAGGCCATAATGATAATCCAACAGCGAGACAATTCTTTGCTGCTTACAAAAGGCTACTTGTACATAATGACTTAATGGATATCATTTGTGGCAACTGCTTGCCATCAGAGTCGGTGCCCATATTAACTGCTTCAAGCAGCATAAAAGAGCAGGTTGCAGTAAGGAATATAAATGCTTTTGCTTCAAGACATCGAGTTTTAGAAGTTCAAGAAGCATATTCAGATGGCAAGGAAGATGATTATGATTATATTCCAAACCATTACCACTTGTCAAAATGTTCAAATAAAACAGTAGCTTATATTGCAGGCTTTGTTGTTTTCAAGTTAAAAAAAAAGTCTTTACAGTGTGAGATCTTCATTGATGCATTAACGTTAACAGACGCTAATTTTCGTCACACCCTCATCAAATTAAAAACCAAAGGAAAATTGGTGTATCCATCAAATGATGTTATTGATATATGCAATACATGTGAAAAAAATATAAGGGAAATGTTGTCATACAACAAAACACTGGGGAGAGTTAACTTCCATAAATTAGTTAGTTCAGTATTGGCAGCTTGCAGAATTATATACGAAACACGAAACATCGGGAAATAAATATGAACAAGAGAAATAAATTTAAATTCCCCATCAGCATCAGCATAGTATATATATATACTATATATTATATATATAGATATATATATATATATATATATGATATACATATATATATATATATATATATATATATATATATATGTATATCTCTTAAGGTGCTGGTTAATTCCTCGTTGGACAAGTTGTTTTCGCGCTCAGCTACTAATCAGGTGGTCCGTAGTTCGATTTTCGGCTCGGCCAACGCGGAATCAGAGGAATTTATTTCTTGTGATAGAAAATTATTTCTCGATATAATGTGGTTCAGATCCCACAATTACTAAGTGCCCAATTGGTTCCTAGCCACGTACAAATATCTAATCCTTCGGGCCAGCCCTGGGAGAGCTGTTAATCAGCTCAGTGGTCTGGTAAACCCTAAGATATACTTAACTTAACTTAAGGCGCTGGTTAGACGTGAATATGGATATATACTAAAATAAATGGGTTGATAACCGTAGCCCTTTCTGGTTAGAGACATGCAAAACAGTGAATTCCTCACTTGCTGATATGAGACTCAAATAGGAAACACGCCGTTTGCAGGAACGAGATCGCAAGCGCATTCCAAAGACATGAAGTCAACCCCAAGGAAAGGTTACTTCAGGTCACCTGGTGCATGCATGGGAAAATGGAAACACGCAGAATAGACTAGCGTGTGTGCATTCGTGCGTTCAGTAGCATGCGTGTATCAATGCGTCTGTTGGTCAGTGTACATACGTATGTTTGTAAGATGAAATAGATGGAATAAAAAAACCCTAGCGAGGTGATTAAGGGGCATTACCTGATATTGATTGTGTGTGGAAACACGCCATAGAGGAAGGCGCTAAGATCCGTTTGATATATATATATATATATATATATATATATATATATATATATATATATATATATATATATACCAGCTGATGTATATGGCACTGCTCGGGATAAAAAGGATCAAGCCGACCATAATGACACCTACAAGAACTCAACAAGATAGTTCACAACTTCATCTGGATCAAGAACAGTTGCAGATTGTGTCGTCAACAGCGTCGTTCTTTGGCAACAAGGTGGCACACGTTCTCAGCCAGCCATGGTCTTTAAATTTGTTGCCTGGGTCAAGAAACACTCTAGATGTGAGCTTTTGAATATCATTTATTAAATTTCCAAACGGTAAATTGACCAGACCATCCTGTACACCAACCAGAGTGCCATTGCCAAAATCCACTAACTTATTAGAAAAGGCTCCTGCTTCATCATCACCACTTAGTTGGACTCTCATGTTGGTTTGGAGTCTTAACTTCTCTACGCTTCTCCACAAGTAGGATGACTTTATGCAGGTGTTTACCTCATCAGCTCTTGTTCCCTTACCTGAAATCTCCTGCAAGCAAAACAGTTGTAACTCCCATAAGCCATGTGTTCTACTTCAGTTCTTGCAGGGCCCTGTCAAGAGCCTTGGGATGTTGTTTTAGATTAAGCTGGCCTTATGCCAGCATGGGCTCTTGCTCATAGAGCAGCCCGTAGAAGAACCTCGAATGCCCCATTATGGCTCATAGTCGCTTCATCTCAAATCACCAACTTGAGTTCAATTAGTATTTTGCCCTTAAGAGAGTCATGGCTGATGTTGCAGCTTACCATTTATTTCTTCCACAGATTCAAAGAGACTTTGAATGAAGAACGAGCAGTCCTTCCACCAGTTAATAGAATTGCAGGCTTTCTTCTTTAAGCAATTGCTAGTGCAATGTATTTCATTTGTCAAGCTTTAGCCAAAATAATATTGATGATAAAAGACTTGCCTGTCCCACCAGGTGCATCTAGGAAGTTCGGCCCTCCTGTTGCATTCTCAATTCTTGAGACTACTGCGTTATAGGCCCTCCTTTGGTCCTCTACCAGGCTAGGTTCATTTTCTGATACATATGCTGCCATTTCTTCTGTGTCATAGTTGAATTCTTGCAAGTATTCAGTTGCTAAGGTGTTGTTTGCTCACTCTGGCAGAGGCATACCAAATGTGGCAATACCTTGCCCTCCCATAGCTTATATTCAGGTATCTATGTCCAGCAATGCTTTGTTGAACATATTATTGTTTATTTCTAAAACTTCTCCTGGGGCTTGCCTTTGAACATTTCATAGAATGTCCTCTAACAACTGTCTTTGTGAGTCTTCCAAAGTTTAAGAGGATTTCTCAAACCACATGTCATCAGCACGATGGAAAATAGCTGGCACAGTTGACTTGGGACTCTGCTCAGTGCAGCCTCTGACAATGTCTGGTCCCAGTGGGCGTCGTCCATAGCTGGCACAGTTGTCTTGCGACTCTGCTCAGTGCAACCTCCAACAATGTCTGGTCCTAGTGGACGTCATCTGCCAGCAGAACATGTTTTGCACAGACTTCCCTGTAAGTCGCACAAAGCTGTCCATTGTATGCTCATAGGTCAGTGAATGAGTTGGACCTCTAACGGTGTGCAGCAGCAATGTAGGTAGAAGCACTCCTGTTGATTGGGGTGCACAGTATACACACACTTGATTTCTTCACTTTTGAAGATACCATTCGAGCCTTCAACTGGCCTTCCTTGCTTATGTCTATTCCAGGCAGGAGAGTTTTGTCAAACATTTCAGACGCCCTCTGGCATAATTTGAAGAAGGATGTGAGGATGGTTTCTGGTGGATAGTCAACCACATTCTGTATATTATGTTCAGTGAAATAAACACATGTTGGCCATTTTCCAGGTGAACTGACAAATTCATCACCATTGTATGACATTCATGGATCTCAAAACCAAGGATTCGCCACATTGCCTTGCTAGAGGAGATATAGCTTCCTAACTGATATTTCTTTACTTCATCCACCTGCCGGCCTTCCTGTTCAACTGCAAAGACTGCCATATCCGAACCCTTGTTGACGTATTTGCACACATACTTAATATTCCTAATGGAATCACAGGACTTGACATTCACATGAACTACGAAAAATTTTTAGAGTAGTGGGTCTTATGATACAATCCATCTGTTGTCAATTTCAATCTCTTTGCCTCTGACTTTCAACTTGGCAGTGAAGCCTCCATCTTCTGGTTTGCAGCACCTGTAGAAAAAAAGTTAATATTTTAAACAATGTGTATACAATTAAAGTTATTAAAAACTGTCAGATAGATATTGTGGCAAACGAATATAAACAGGTTCCAACCTGTAGAGCAGGTAGCCATCATGACCAGTGCACATCTCCTGGAATAATTCACTGGGATACCTCTTCATACAATTGTTACTCTCCATGCAAGTAGAGCTGTGGTTGAGGTTGCAATCTCTGCACAAATTATTTCATTGATGTCCTCTGGCCTGATTTACTCTTTGTACCAGATGAATGTGTGTCAGTAGGGGAGGCCTCGTTTTTGCCATTCTATAGTGTACACCCATGAATACAGATCGCCAAATATCCTTCCATCTTTCAACAGCCAAAGAAGTTTCTTTTGTTTCTGATGGCATACCTATGCGATTTGATCATGCCTGGTCCTGCTATGACCTTCTAGGAGATAGTCTTAAATATCTGTCCACTTTGGGTTGCAAGTAATTGTGCTGAAAAGATCAGGTCGACCAAACCGATGAGGCTCAATGGCAAGATGACCTGTTACCCCACATTTTGGGCATTGTCATCTTGATTCATCGCATCCTGTGGATGAGTATAATTTTCTGACCTTAACTTTTGGTTCAGTTGAATAAACAGCAACGTTTTGAGTCTATCTTTGCAAACATGTCCACCATGACCTCTACAAACGGAAAAGTTGGTTGAATTCTCCATCTCAGACCATAAGACAGTAAACACAAAAATCTTTGCAAGAAATTTATTTGTTTGTCTGTTCACCGGTCGTAGGATTAACTTGTCATAGCTGAAAATTATAACCATCTTCTCCATGTGGAAACATTAATGAATACTGCAAGCAATTGTATAATCCATGGGTTTCGTTGATGAACAATAGGCTATTGTAGCAGTGCTTCAAAACTATGTCCTGCTTTCCATGTTCTTCACCAACCAGAATTATTGCTACTTCATTGATTGTTGGTGTAATAAACCTCCGAGCATGTTCGCCAGTCCGCCCTGATAACCATTTTCAGGTCCAGTCTCACATCCATGGGTTCCACTGCAAACTTGAAGCTTTGAACATATAGATAAGTTGTATGTTGAACATTCTGAAGCGCATTTATTAACTGACGTTTGACATCTTCGTTAAGCCTATAACGTCAGTCTATTTCCTCATAACCTCCAACCATGAAAAATACCTGGATATGCTTAGGTTCATCTTCTGGCATTGGTAGCAGGCTACCCATGCGGTGATAGCACTGCTGCTGGATCTTGAATGTAGTGAAAAAACCTTGCTGTGTTAAGTTTTTGTCAGCCCCAAAGAATGTCATCATAAAATGAGGCATTGTATCTCTGAATAGCAATGCAGTACTGCTTGGCATCAGCTGTATCCTCCATGAGTAGCTGTCTCTTTATTACAGGTGGAGCACGCAGTGCCTCTAGCCTCACCTTTCCTAGGGCACAGCACAGAGATGGTGCTTCACCTGGCCACTTCTTAGCTCTGCAGAACTCACAAACTATATCCATTCTGCCAATTTAGACCTTTTTTCTTGCATAATTGCAATTAAAGTCATAACAGAAGGCAGCGTTGTGTCAAATAATGTTCATAGCTACATTTGCCGCTGTATTCCTGTCCACTCTTTGCCTCAATCTTCCAGTGGGTAAGTCTTCTAAGTCTCTCGTACATAGGCGTGACAGTCTATTTGCAGTAAGTCAAGCTACTCTTTGCGTTGCAGTTTCTGCCTGTCTTGCTCTCTCATCCAACAACCTATCCAATGCTAGGCGAGCTTCTCTTTGAGAAACAGTTTCTGCATGTCTTGCTCTTTCCTGCGACATTCTCTGTGAAGCTAGATGATCTTCTCTTAGAGATGCAGTTTCTACCTGTCTACCTCTTTCTGTGACATTCTTTGTAAAGCTAACCAATCTTCTCTTTAAGATGCAGTCTCTGCCTGTCTTGCTCTCCATGCAACAATCTACCGATGCTTGGTGGTCTGCTCTTTGCAATGCAGTCTCTGCCTGTCTTGCTCTTTCCTGCAACATTCTCTGAGAAGCAAGGCGAGATTCTCTCTCTGCGGAAGTCTCCTGATGATTAAAATATTTACATAAGGTTAAAAAAACTTATTTTATTTCGAATATATGATAATTGAAATATTTTAATTCATTGTTAGATTTCTTGAGTTGCCATACCTGTGTATGTCTCTGTTGCATTTATCCTGCATTTCTATTTTTTTAGCTCAGCTGTGATCGTTTTGGTGGCATTGTGTTCTTATATTCCAAACCTATTGGAGTGAGCAGAATAAAACAGTGAAATGTGACTGTACAATGATAAATCATGCCTGTATTTAAAACAGCACTAAAATTACAACATGGAACATATGTATTCTTCTAATTAGTGTAGAACGTTAGATACTCGTCAGTGTCAATTAATCGTGGGGGCCAGGTGGGGATAAGTGGAAAAGCTATCGAATAATTATGTGATTTATTGCAATAGCCTACGAATAATTAAGATCAAGTTTTGCTTCAAAAAATAACTGATGGTGAACGAAGTCGGACATTTTATTGTTAGTGATGAGTAAACGTTTAGAAAGGGTGTAATCTGTTTTTTTTCTATGGCCTATAATAATTACATAATGGGCGAGAACATCACTATATTAAAAATAAGTAATTGTAAAAAGGAATTTCCAAAACTATCAAGTAGTCTCATTTCCGTCCATGATAAAAATGAACGTCATAGTTACAAAGAAAACGTGCTATAAGCGGCTTTTACCCGATGAGGGAAGGTGACATTTATAAAAAAAAAAGCTTTGTTTCATTGCAATTAGGTACCACACTACAATAAAAAATGTTGTCTCCAAGGCCTGGAATCGTAGTGCACAAGTCATTGAAATGAAAGGAGACAGCCAAAATGTCATAAAACTAGATGGTAGTAGAAAAGAACCAACAAGAAATAGAAAACATCTCTGGGAAATAAGACTGCAGGATGCCCCACCCATTCGTACACCTCCCCCAGCTGGCTTGTATGCTGACCGCCAACCTGGAGGAGTAGTGAGGAAAATAAATCCTTCGAGTTGGCATGAAAACTACATTATGTAACTTTTCAATTAAGTACAATTTGATTTTTTTTTATTTATGTACAATTTGATTTTTTTTCTTTATTTATGAACAATTTGATTTTTTTCTGCAATGAATATGTGACTATTTCTGTAATAAATTGTCAATTTCATGCAACTAAATGTCATCCTACTGCGCAATGAGTAGGTAATCATGTTCCACATATTTTTTTTTCATTTATATGACGCCATTTTGCCATCAGTATGCCATAAACGTATCTTCTGTTTAATACTTGATAAACCTTCAATTTCATGAAAAGCATAATACATCTATTTTAGAGAAGGGATGTAGAAATTTTGCATATGTTGCATATAAAAGCATTACTTATATTCCCACCACAATGTGCTTAAGGTGGGAAATATTGAATCTGCTGCAGAGTCTTGCTTGAGTGAGCGTGGCATCAACATGGTCAGGTGCATTGCTGCCCATGATGTTGTGTTGGATTACATGAATATACAACTGTTGCATATTGCTCGTGTTTGAGTATAACCTGCTTACAAATTCTGACAAGTATATCTTAGCCTACTGGTAGTTTACACTTCAGCTATGACCAGATTCTTGAGCACTCACTTATTTCATGAAGCTGTACTTAGTCTTTCTTGACCAACATACCTTCTTGCACCTTATGCGATACTGAGGTGACCATACCGCTGCCACCATGTTACCATGTTGTCTTTTTTTGGATAAAATACCATACATCAAATGGAGGCTGATAGAATCAGAAGATGTGGAGCCATGGTCAAGTTTATTGTTCACGCTGAAACATGCTTTACATTGACTTTTACAAACAATAACCTTTGTAACACTCTAAATCATCTTTGGTACAGATTGAGTGAAAATTATGAGAAACAAATTAGAAATTAAAAATTGCAGAAATAACACACTTCATGAATGAATCCTCCAATTCTTCATTTGGTCCAAACTCAATGTACAGTTAATACTGTAACATGATTGGATGAATATGTATTTATTTGACTGTCTCCCAAAGCAGCTCCCCCAACATTAGCCTCACTTAGAATTTGGTCTTTGCACCAAAAGTTTCCCTATAACTGTGCATGCATCATATCATTCGGTAAAGTAGAAGTATTAGCAGCAGATGGGATTAGCTTCATTTAAAAGCTGTTTAACTGACATAATCATCCCACAATTCTTTCTCAGTGGCAAATGTGGCAGTATAGTTGTTGCCATAGAACGAGTTAACCATTTCCTCCATTCCATGCCTTGTGCCAGCCACGGGAATCGAGCATATTGGTGTTCTGTGGGTCAAGGAAGACTCTATGGAATGCTTTAGAAATGTTGGAAGTCACTGCGAAAGGGTTTACACTAAACCTTAGCAACACGTAAAATAATCCAACTAAGCTGGGACCTGGATATAAACAACCATTTAAAAAGGTTTTTCTATTGGATGATGATAGATTATCCAAAGGGAGTTGGTGAAACTCACTTTTTTTGCACCAAAATGAGCCATATAATAGCCTTCTATTCTTGGATCTGGAACCTCTTCTACGAACCCAGCTTCAAGATAGGTCTGAAGGACCTGCTTGTAAGTGGTTCGAGAACTAGGGTCTTTTGTGAATTTAATTTCCAAAGAATTCAACTGTGCCATGGCCTTACGGTAGTTGATATTTGGACGTTGTTTGTCGCGAAAGGGGAGGCTCACTTGATGACCCTGGTCAGTTTGTACAACTCTATTTTTTGCAAAATAAATCATTGCAACTGGGTTTCTACTGGTTTGCTTGATGTTCTTGGCAAGGGCAACTGGGTTTCTACTGGTTTGCCTGATGTTCTTGGCAAGATGGCTTAGCCTATAGCACAGAAGTTGGTTCCTACTCGAAGGACAAGTGGAGACAGTGACAATATTCTATTACAAATATATATATATATATATATATATATATATATATATATATATATATATATATATATATGTATATATATCAATCATTCGAGCTACAAATGTCCTTTAACATCTAATTTGCTCTACCTCGGAATTGATATAGTTTTACATATATGTACCGAAGGGGAATTTTTAGTTGATAATAATTTTGTCCCCCCATGGGATCGAACCACCGTCCAGTGGACCGGAAACGAAATCAGAATGGACAGTGACGTTATTGAGTCGGCCAACAGAGAGGCTATAAGTTTATATCGATTCTGACCATTACAAATCACCGTCGATCTCGGTGTTTTCGTAATTAGAATCAATATGAAACCCCCTCAACCATGTTAGCCAATTCGAACGTTTGACCAACGTAGCCTTGTTATGAATACTTATCACATCACCATGATTCATATAAATCATTCGAGCTACCAGTGTCCTTTAATATCTAATTTGCGTTACCTCGGAATTGATATATTTTCATATATGTACCGAAGGGGAATTTTTAGTTGATAATCAGCAGGAGCATTATCCTTTGACGACCTATAAACTATATGATAATGGTATCCTGAAAGTATAAGAGCCCAGAGATGCATTCTTGCTGCAGCAAGGGCAGGTATTCCAGATTTAGTACCAAAAATTCTGGTTAGTGGCTGATGATCGGTTACCAAAGCAAGCTTATTCCCATACAAATATAAATAAAATTTCTTTATTCCAAAAACAACAGATAAACCTTATTTTTTCTACCTGTGCATAATTTTTCTCAGCATTACTCAGAGTTCTTGAAGCATATGCTATCGGTTTTTCCAATCCATCTGGATCTTGGTGACTCAAAACAACTCCTATTCCAAATGAGCTTGCATCTACACTTAAAACTATGGGCTTTGAAGAGTTATAATGAACTAATACATTATCTCCCATAAGCATATCTTTGGCCCCATGGAAGGCCTTTTCACAATTAGGTTTCCAATACCAAGCAATATCACTATAAAGGGGTGGAAGCACATAGACAAATTAGGAATAAACTTACCATAAAAATTGATCATACCTAAAAAGATTTAAGCTGACACATTTTTAGTGCATGATGCCAGTTGTATGGCCTCTACCTTATCCTGTAATGGCCATATACCCTTAGCACATAACTGATGGCCAAGATACTGAATCTCCTTTTGAAGAAATTTACACTTTACCTCATTTCACTTTACATTATATTTAACCAATCATTCAAATGCTAACCTTAAAACTCTTAAATACCCTTCTAATGAGTTGGCAACAATCAGAAAACACCCTCAAGTCCCACTAAAGTCCTATTAATAACTGCTTGGAATTGGGCAGGAGCAGTTTTTACCCCATAACACAATCTCTTGGTACCCTTTAAGCCCTTGCAAGTATTCAAAGTCAATAGTTTACACTTCAGCAATGACCAGCTTCTTGAGCACTCACTTATTTCATGAAGCTGACTCTTCATCCAAGAAAAGCTGGTTAAGGGCACCAGATAAATCCAAAACAGAATACACACTGGGTTTCACGCCCTTATGAGTAATTTTAGTAAACATTTCGGAAATATTTGGAAGTTTATAAACATCATCCTGAGTTTGATCATTAACAGCCTTGTAGTCACCACAAATACTTACGGAACCTTAATTTTTTTACATGGACCACTGGTATGTGATGCCCACTGAGACTGACACAGTACAAAAAATATCCTTAACTAATCTTTCATAAGCATCTTCTACCTTTGTTGCTAAGTAGTAAGGAACAGGTCTACTCTTTTGAAATACTGCTCTAATACCAGGTTTAAGGGATGCCGTAAAATTACAAATACGTTATGGGGAGGAGTATTCTTCTTTCTTAGGAGGCTTGGTAGCGTGACTTTTACTCTTCAACAGGAGCAATTTGCTTGCATTGCTCAAGTACGTAGATGAAGCTATCTCCTCTCATTCACACAGTATTTATATCCGCCAAAATAACTATATTTAACTTCAACTTGGGTGGAGATAAACTCATGATTCCCTAAAACACATTTATTATTTCCGTAAATGTTTTTAAAAATTCCACCTTACCTTCTGGGTTAGTCGACAGAGATATGTTTTAAGGATTTATCTTGAAAGGGTTTCAAAATGGCACTCGTGATTTTTACGCATCGATGATTGAACCAAGTCTATTTCAAAAGCACTTTTACTTATAAGTCGATACCTGGACTTATGTTATAGTTCTAAAGTCACTGTCACTTATGGAGAATTTTCTAAGTCCACAAATCGCTAACGAAGCCTGTGTCACACCGCCACTCGATCACTCAACACTCCCCTATAGAATCTCTGATCCTCTGTTCTGCCGTTCCTTCAAACGAACGGTTTATATGGGGTCTTTGGTTAGGGGCCTATAACTATTAATTTCTTTACTTACGTCTGAAAAGAGTTCACTTTTCATTTTAATTCACGAGCTACTTTTCCCAATGCATTTCGATCATGACTGGATGATGTGGTAAACATCTTATAAGAAGTCACTATGTGAGGTCGAGACTCACGTTGTCCGCACGTACTGGCTCCTACCCGCTTTTAACCTATGAACTCCGCTTAATGGGAACCCATAACACATTTAATGAGTAACGCTTGTTATCCTCTCATGGTTTATCAAATATTCCTGTATATCCCCTTCGATTATCACTCGTTTCTGTTATAGTCTCGCTGTAGCCTCTCTCGTTACAGTGAATTAAGACTTAAACCAGAAGAGGGTATCCAGGTAGAATGTAGAATAAAATCCTTATACGAAGGGAAGGAAATATTGACACTAACATAGGGTCACAAATAAATGAAATATATTATACCTCCAGCTTACATGAGGTTAAAAACAGGGCAAGATAACTTTGCAAGTTGAAGATAATAGAGGAAAAGTCAAGTTATCACCAGTCATTGAGTTGGGTATAGCAGGAGTATACAATTGGCCTATTTAAGTAGTAGAAAAGGAAACAGTAGTAGCCAGTGGAAAGAGGAGCACAAACTCAACTCATGAAACAGAAATGAGAAGAGCAAAAATCTGAGCTCAATTGAGGGATATCCAGGAAGACTCTGCTAGAGAGAAACTTATTGATGTATTAAGCGAATACAGTGATGTAGTCGCCATAGAAGGAGACATTCTTAGAAGTACAGAAGAAATAACCCAAAGAGTTTACATCCCACAGAACACAAAGCCAATTTACATAGCTGCTTATAGAGTAGCACATTCCCAAAAGAGGATCATTGAAAGAGAAGTACAACAAATGAAGAAGCAAGGATTAATAGAACCATCAAAATCTCCATGGTCTTTTCCACTATTGCTTGTTCCAAAGAAGGACAGAACTTATCGAGTACTGGTCGATTTTCGACAACTCAACAAGATTACCGAAAATGATCCATATCCAATGCCATCCAAGAGAGATATCATCAATACCAGTGGATCCAAGAAGTACTTAACCACAATTGATCTGTTACAAGGATTTCTACAGGTTCATTTGGATGAAGAGAGTAAGTCTTTAACAGCTTTTTCCACTATTAAGGGTAGATGACAATACGTAAGAATGACCTTTGGTCTGAAATCAAGTCCAGTAATCTTTGTTAAGTTGATGGATAAAATTCTAGGTGACTTATTAGGCAAGGATGTGCATTGCTATATCGACGATTTGGTAATAGCAACAGATACCACTGAAGAACATATCAAACTAGTAAGGAAGGTCCTAAGGAGGCTGAGGAAGGCAAACCTCAAGCTAAAGTTGAAAAAAGTGTAATTTCCTTAAAAGGGAAATAGACTACCTGGGACACACATTAAGTGAAAAGGGGGTTGAAGTAAATGACCTAAAGATTATGGCATCAAGGAGTATCCCACACTTAACTGTAAGAAGGATGGGTTTAGCTGGATTTTAAAGAAAGTTCATAAAGGATTTTGCTACTATAGCAGCTCCACTGACCGAAATGTTAAAGGAGCAAATACAGTTTTGGTGGTCACCCAAGCAACAAAGAGCTTTCAATGAGTTCTTATTTCCCAGACTTTAGCAAGGAATTTTTCTTAGCCACAGATGCAAGTCACACGGGCATAGGAGCATGTCTAATGCAGAAACAGGACAACGAATAATATGCTATAGCATACTACAGCAGAAAACTAGAACCAACAGATACATAATATTTGTCTATAAAAAAACTGTGTTCACTGATCATTTAGCCGCAGTAGAAATGCTCAAAAATCCGAACTTTATGACAGTCCAAGACTATGACATAGAAGTAAAATATGTGCCAGGGAAAAGCAACCAAGTAGCAGACACATTGTCTAGGTAAATGCCACAAGGTAAAGGTATAAATATGATTACCCAAGAACTAAAGTCAGTTGAACCTATAAGCATGCATTATACAGAAGAACTGTCTTGGAAGAATTTCAAAAGGAAACAAAGAGAAGACGAAGACCTGAAGAAAATCTTCCAATTTGTGGAAAACAAAAGAGAGTTTAATCCTCAAGAACAGTTGGATCTAAGCAAGAGAATTGGTTACCCAGTAGATGCAATACACATTATCCATGATATACTAATCTGGGCGTGTGAAGAAATTTTATGAGAAGAAACAAGATAGGCTAAGAAACAGAAAAGTCATATTTCAGTAATTTGTTGAGAGCAAACCCATTAATCATCCTATAATTTCCTATAATTGATTTCTTTTTATTTCTAAGTTTACCTTCATCGGTTGACTTAGGAATAACTGTTGTATTGTTGCGATTCTTACTCTAATTGTAGCAAAATTTTAGGTTAAAAGTACGCTAACTTCGAATTTACTTTCGTCTGAAAAAGAGTTCACTTTTCATTTTAATTCACGTGCTACTTTTTCCAATGAATTTCAATCACGACTGGATGATGTCATGGTAAACATCTTGTAAGAGGTCACTATGTCAGGTCGAGACTCATGTTGTCCTCCGTACTGGCTCCTACTCGCTTTTAGCCTTTGATCTCCGCTTAATGGGAACCGAATAACACATTTAATGCGTAACACTTGTTATTCTCTCATGGTTTTATCAAATGTTCCTGTATATCCCCTTCGATTATCACTCGCTTCTGTTTAGTCTCGTTATAATCTCTCAGTTATAAATACCTTAATTATCATTGCAAAAACGTATCTCATTCTATTTGAGTAATTCCTCAAACTCAACCATGTAATCCTCAGATACTGGAATCTCGTTGATTTTGGAAACTATTACTAGATTACAAATGTTTTTCCTGTCAGCCTTGATATATTTCAGCCAGTCCCTTCCAAATAACACCGATCTGTTTCCCTTTACCACCAGCAAATCTAGATTACAAGTGCGATTATCTTTATACAACACTGGAACACACAATTTCATTGGTGGCCGTGAATGCATAGAACCGAGCCTTATAATCCTCAAATTTCACTTAATCTTCTGATGCGTCGATATGTCTGTAAACAGCCGTCGTGAAGACTTAGTGCATTGGCTTTTTCTACCTAGAAGCCAGTATGTTGCATCTGAAGCCAGATGAAAGATGATATAAGCCAGGTTCCTCTAAGCTACCAAGGTAGGTAAGTATTCACACACCTGCTGCCATCTTACAATGCTTTATTCGGACTCCCTTTCAATAGAAAAAGGGACATAACAGAACAAATTGGTCCAAATTTTACTGTTCAACATCAAAAAGAGAGTCGTTTTAACACTCACAACACTGCCTATGCAGTCAAACCGAATGCAAAGAATATTTCTAAAACATATTTACAGATAAATGAGAACCACGAACTCGGCTGCCTGTCTTCTTCAGCTCACTAATCCTGACCATTATGAAGGGTTCTCAAGAAAAGAGCCGCTCCAATCTTTTTTCACTACATATATTATCATCGGTAGAAGCGTTCAGTTCATAGTTATTGCATTTGCATTGCATCATGTTTAAATTCTATAAGTGTAACGAATTATTATTGTATTAGTATCGATTCTGACACACAGGCCTCGATCCCGTAAGGTCTACCTCATGTATGTAGAATGATTCCTTATTATGTACGGAGCTCTGATGTTGACGTTTCTCATGATTTGACGCTTTGTATTTTGTATATACGCGCCTTTAATGTACCTAAGCCAAAAAAACACAAGCAGGAAGATATCGCTTTATTATCGCCCTTCATCCTCCAACCTCAGCAACAAAAGATGGGATTCGACTTCCAATACTAAAAGACCATCTTTTACTCTCACACAGTAATCAAAGGTAAGGGACAGACATTATTAGGTCAAGAATGGTTAAATGTATAAAATTAGACGAGTCTAGTATTCTAAAGGTTACAGGTACAAAAGTTCCTCGTTGGACGAGTGGTTTGCGTGCTCGTCTACCGATTCGGTAGTCCGAAGTTCGATTCCTTGATCTGCCAACGTGGAATCAGAGGAATTTATTTCTGGTGATTAGAAATTCATATCTCAATTAATGTGGTTCGGAAACCACAATATGCATTAAGTCCCGTTGCTAGGTAACCAATTGGTTCCTAGCCAAGTAAAAAAATATCTAATCCTTCGGGCCACCCAAAGGAGAGCTGTTAATCAGCTCAGTGGTCTGGTTAAACTAAGATATGCTTCACATTTTTTTAGAGGTACAAAACAAGAACCAGTGGAAGGAATTTCAAAAACTAATTTTCTATCAGATTGTAAAGAAGTCTTTGAAGACAAGAGCAGGAACAGAAAAAAATGCTCAAGCATCTTAGTTTTAAAGGGAAATGCCACTTCTAGATTTTTTGCTACAAGACCAGTTCCATACACATTGAAAATGGCTGTGGAAACTGAAATTAGAAGGTTAGAAAGTGAAGGTTCATAAGAAAAGGTAGATTGTTCAGATTGGGTTACACCATTAGTTCCGGTTGTTAAAGACAACAGTTAAGTTAGGTTATGTGGAGATTACAAGGTAACACTCAATCTACAAATGCAAGTAGCTCAACTTCTATTGCCAAATCCCAAAGACATGTTCGCAACTTTGTCAGGATGTGCAGTATTTTCAAAGGTAGATCTTAGACAACCATTTCATCAGCTCTCTAACACACATTTAGGGCAGTTCGTCCAAAAGGAAGCCGTGTGGTGTTGCTAGCAGTCCAGATATATGGCAGCAAACAGTGGCTGCCAAACAATGGACAAAATATTTGCAGGTATGCCAGGAGTATTCAGTTCTATTGATAACATATTAGTAACTGACACAAATAAGAAAGAGCACAGAGAACGGTTACATGCAGTTCTAAAGAAACCAAAGGAACATGATATCAAAATCAACCAGAGTGAATATATTTCAGAAGTTGACTCATTAGAGTATTTAGGCATTATTGTAAATGGTAAACAAATTCACTAGACAAAAGATAAGGCAAGTGCAATACAGTCACCAAAGTTATTTTTAGGTTTAGTAACATTTTATGGAAATTTCATTCAAGACTTAGCAAAAATTGCTCACCCATTATGTAATTTGCTGAACAAGGATGTTAGATGGAATTGGAGAAAGGAATGTCAAAAAACCTCTGAAAGAATCAAAGCAGAAGTGACTTCACCCACATTCCTAAGGAAGTACATTATCAAATGGATTTGCTAGTAAAGTTGGATTGTGAAGCTTCAAACATAGGTTTAGTTGCAGAACTAGCACATGTAATGTCAGAGGGTACAGAAAAACCTATTGCTTTTGCCTCAAGTTCAAAGCTATTGTGCTCGCACAGTAGTATTGCATCATGCTTAAATATTATACGTGTAACCCGTTATTATTGTATTAGTATTAATTCCGACAAACGGGCTTCGAACCTGTAAATTCTATTTCATGTATATAGGATATGATTCCTTATTGTGCATTTAGCTCTGATGCTCACATGTTTGTTATGATTCGATTATATACGCTGTATTTTTTGTATATTCTAAAACGCGCCTTCAATGTAACTAAGCCAATAAACACAAGCAGGATGATGTCGCTTTATTATCACCCTTCATCCTCCGACCTCGGCAACGAAAGAAGGAATTCAACTTCCAGTACTAAAAGACCATCTTTTACTCTCACACAGGTAAGAGGAAACAATTGTTGTTGTGGCTCATTCACAAGATAAAGATGCCACAACACATGTAGAACTAGAAACCACAAATGAAATGTAAAAATTAATAAATAGCATAAAAATAAAAAATAAAAATAAAATTGTCCAATTTCTGTACAAAGAACAGTGCAAGTTAATACAAGAAAAAAGAATTCCATTCGGGCTTTGAAAATAAAATAAAAAATTAGTTCACCTCACTGGCAGCTCGAAAGCGCCCCAACAAAATCAGTGTCTCAAAATGTAAATTCTATACCTCATTTGTCCGCCCACCAGAGCGAACCAACGCACGAACCCTGTATCGGAATGTGTCCGCCAACGACTTCCGTCGTGGAGATGTTCCTTGACGTATTTGGGGTCATTGTTCAGTGTCATGCACCAGCTAGCCTTCACAGGCGAAGAATGTTCCTCTGTCTCCATGAGAACGAGAGCTGAACATTTACTATGTAAGCACTGACACCTGATTTTGTAAGCACTGATACTATCTTTCTCTCTCGCCCATGAACCTCTTCGAGCAAACAAAATGCTTCACAGATAAAAGACCAACATAGTGTACATATACTGTAATGCTCACAAGCACACACACAACACACACACACAACACACACATATATATATATATATATATATATATATATATATATAATATATATATATAATAGAAAGCCAACATAGTGCACATATACTGTAATGCTCAACAATGCTCAACAGCTAACACACACACACATACACACACACACACACACACACATATATATATATATATATATATATATAGATATGTGTGTGTGTGTGTGTGTGTGTGTGTGTGTGTGTGTATGTGTGTGTGTGTGTATGCTTGTTGAGCATTACAGTATATGTGCACTATGTTGGTCTTTTATCTGTGAAGCATTTTGTTTGCTCGAAGAGGTTCATGTGCGAGAGAGAAAGATAGTATCGTGCTTTACAAAATCAGGTGTCAGTGCTTACATAGTAAATGTTCAGCTCTCGTTCTCATGGAGACAGGAACATTCTTCGCCTGTGAAGGCTAGCTGGTGCATGACACTGAACAATGACCCCAAATACGTCAAGGAACATCTCCACGACGCACACACACACATGTATATATATATATATATATATATATATATTATATATATATATATATATATATATATATATACATGTGTGTGTGTGTGCGTGTGTATGTGTACTCCCCTCCCTACATTAGAATACACTGCCATCTAGGCAACGTTGTTCTTGATCTTTCTTTGAATAATTAAAACGCTCCTAATAACTCAAGAATATAGTCGTAGGAGGTAGGGGGCAAATGCCCCGCTTAGGATTCGGGAATCGGCTAAAATTCGGGCAAATTGGTTGGGATATTCGGGCATTCGGGGAAAGAAAGAAAATTCTAAAATTTGAAAAATAACTAGAGTGTAATTGATGATAAACTTGTATTTGTAAGTTAACCCTGAATCAAGATTATCAATTTATAATTTACTTTAAAATCATCATATCAATGGAAACCCTCTACAAGATCAGTGATGAAGATATGTTTTCTTTATCTGGGATAATGCCTTAAAAACTGCTACGAACACATAGTCCATGGGCCGGACCAGTTATCAGTACTATCCACCTTGGATAGTAGAAGTAAAAAATGGTATGATAGCCTTTCCCTGTTGGTAGTTTTGTGGCTTAGTTTTGCGAAAAACCCATTTTCGCAAGGTAATTTTTTCCCATTTTCAGTGTTTTCAAGAAAATGGTGCATCGTACACATGAAGGTATAAAGCCTAATAATTTAGCAAATTAAATTCTGTACAGATTTTTTCTATAAATTTTTTTGTGTCAAAATTCGTGTGCAAATGAAGCCGGAAGTTGAAGGCATGTTGTCCGCAAAATGAACAAAAATGCGTTTTCTATCTATATTTCGTTCAATAACACTAAAACAAGAAAGTCCTTGATAAAATATCATAGGGATGAAATTGTAGGGTGATGATTCCTGTTTTAAATGGAATCTCTTTTTTTTCTTCAAATTTTATATATTGACGACTAAAAGGCAAAAAACTAAAAATCTCTTTTTCTTTTTTTACAGAAATCCCAATCTTTATATTATCTACATCTTCACCCTGACCAGATTGTTTATTAATCTATATTGTTATCTGTTAAAAGTGAAAGAGTTGAATGATAGCGGACACTGAACACCCTTGTACGGAACCGCCTCCAAGGTGCCCAAGGCTAAAGTGCATCATTGTTCAGATGATACTGACAACCTAATGACACAAAAATCTGTCGAATCTTGGAACACCCTCCTCCGGGCAGCTCGAATACACCAACATGACCCCCATGACACCACTTCTGGTGCTGGTGCCGACCGTATCCAAAGAATCTTCAGCTTCCCATCCTCTTCAGTCCAGCCATCCCACTGGGGCTTTGGTCTTGATGTCAGCCCTAAGTTGCTTGGCAGTCCTTGTTTGGAGTTCCTGGGCATCACCTGTGGACGGGGTCTTCAATTGTTCCTTTAGAGGTTGGTTTTCCCTGACAAGCTCCTACAATGTTAAATTGTCTGGATAGATGAGAAGTTTGCCATTATGATCTGGGATGATGTGAAGAGAACCGCCAAACTCGGTTTCAATTCTTTGATGTATGTGCTTTTTGGTGGAGTCCTGTACTTTATCCACAACAAAGTTCTTCATCGATGCTGCAATTTTAGAGGTAATATCAGTCATCATCAGAACCTTTGAGGTACCGGAAAGCTCCTCACGGATGTAATGAAAGAGTTCACCGTATGACTGACTAACAGCCGCCTCCTGTATATCTTCATCCTCTTGATCATTGGCACTAAGAGGACCGGCCTGCTGTGAAGTTTTACTGTATGTGTATAATCTATAGCAGGAGCTTTGGTAGTGTGCTTCAGCGGCCACAATATCTCTGCAAACAATGCCAAGAAATCTGCTGTCTAGTCTCTTTATGGCGGCATTCCTGATCTTAGCATCAGCTCTAAGTTCTCTGCATTTCACTAACACTTCTCGAGTCTTCTGTCATTTTTTTTTTTTTTTTGTGATAAGTTCTTGAGGTGAATGGGCTTGCACTGCCAACCTTTGCATGACCGCCACCGATAGTCTTCCTTTTTTGTGCAATGATGCCAGCTAGTGTTTTCTTCATTGTGAAGATGCTACGACATTTCCCGTGATAATTAAGATCTGGGATCTCTCCTTCAGGAGTGTCTTTAGCTAATTCCAGAATAGGGTTATGTTGGTGTATTTGAGCTGCCCGGAGGAGAGTGTTCCAAGATTCGACAGATTTTGGTGTCATTTGGTTGTCACTATCATCTGGACAATGATGCACTTTAGCCTTGGGCGCTTTGGAGGCGGTTCCGTACAAGGGTGTTCAGTGTCCGCTATCATTCAGCTCTTTCACCTGTAACAGATAACAATATGGATTAGTAAACATACTCTGGTAAGGGTTAAGATGTAGATAATATAAAGATTGGGATTTCTGTAAAAAAAAAAAAAAAAAATTGTTTTTTGCCTATTAGTCGTTAATTTATAAAATTTGAAGAAAAAAATTATATTTAAAAGATCTGGGGTCATTCTGTAAAAAAAAAATATAAATAATAATAATTTTTGTTTTTTGCCTATTAGTCGTTAATTTATAAAATTTGAAGAAAAAAATTCTATATAAAACATAAATCATCACCCTTCAATCTCATCTCTGTGACATTTTATCAAGAAAAAGAATTATTTGTTTTAGTGCTATTGAACGAAATATAGCTAGATAACGCATTTTTGTTCATTTTGTGGATAACATGCCTTCAACTTCCGGCTTCATTTGCACACGAATTTTGATACATACCAAAAACGTTATAGAAACAAATCTGTGAAGAATTTAATTTGCTAAATTATTAGACATTATATCCTTCATGTATACGATGCTCCGTTTTCTTGAAAAAAAAAACTGAAAATAAGAAAAAATCGCCCTACGAAAATTAGTTTTTCGCAAAACTAAGCCACAAAGCTACCAACAGGGAAAGGCTATCATACCATTTTTTACTTCTATTGAGGCAGCAAACAAAATGGTACAAGTAATGTTTTGCCACTTTGGATGATACTGACAACTGATTCGGCCCATGGACTATTAATAAGCTCAATAATATAGTCTATAAATGGCCAAAACTACTGGTGAAAGTATCATATAAATGTTTGTGAGTTAAGAAATAATTTATAAATTGTGTCAAACCTCTCGCCGTCTGTACCTCTAAAAGCTATTGAAATATAATGTAATATTTTTGTGTACATAAATTATACTTATAACTTAAAGAAGTGTGTAAAATGTATATTGGAATTGGTATCTTTTACCCTTGAGGTGAAAAAATAACACATTACCTCATAGGGAAGCAATCCCTAAACATTTCGCCTCATTGTCAAAATAAGATACTTATGTTTGCTATGGAAACCTAATTTACAACAAATATTCATTTACAACCAAATTCCATTCTTTATTTAGATTTCTCCTGCAGCTTTATGGCTTTAGATTTGAATTTTGTTTCTATATTTGTATATAGCGGTCACATAATGGATTATTCAAAATAATTGAAAAAATATGGATAAAAATACATTTGTTGTACTATGAATAAAGTCTGCAACATATATACACCTATTTTATATTTTGACCTTCTAGAGAAACTCATGAGCAACATTTCGAGCCCTTATTTGTGAGGATATGTTGAGTAGTTCTCAAGTTAGGAATGATTTTGTTACTTGAACTTGTATGTTTGAATGGTTATATCAACCAAAAAGCTACTCATCTGAACTTTAGATATCAGACTATCTAAAAAAAACATAGGGTTTTGCCACCTCGAATGGTACCAATCACCCAAAATTTGGGGTCTGGTCCATGGACCAATAATTGAAATGACTCTAGACATTGAGGAGGTGGAAATAACAAAGCGCCAAAAGAAACCATCCAAGGGCTCCAAGCTCTCTCAGGAGAGACTCCTGAAGAACTTTTCTCCTTGACAGACCATCAGAGAGCCAGGATTGTATACTATGATGCTCTAGACAGAGTTCTCACTGAAATATGAGAGAGATTTGCAAGCAGAGATACACGTATCCTGACATCCCTGGCAGATGCAGTACTAGGCAAAGCAGCAGGGGATAGTTTCAACGTACTGTCTGAATTCTACAATGTGGATCAAGACATCCTAATGGATGAAAATGCCTTTTTTCACAATCTGGAAGGCGTGGAATTGAAAACTGCAAAAAAAGTGATAAACTATCTCCAGTGAAACTTTGCCACACTTCAGTGATATGACAGAATCCCTGGTAACTATACCTGCTACATCTTGTTCAGCAGAGAGGTCATTCTCGTGCTTGACAAGATTCAAAATCCTACCTTAGATTTACTATGTTCCAAGATAGGCTCTCAGCATTAGGACTTCTCTACATTGAAAGAGGTCATACCAAGAGGGTAGACATTAACACTATTGTGGATGTATTTAACACACGAAAGGGAACAGAAAATGTTCTTCTAATTTATCCCCAAATACGCTATAACCTGTACCAGTACAATACAGGTATTCATTTGTATTTTTATATCTTTTGTACATGTAGTTGGTGATCTGTTATCCATGCCATATATCATGAAATATAATGTAAAAATTATTTGTTATACTATGCTCCTTTATAAGTTACGTAAGATTTTAAAAGTTACCCCTGCATTTTATTGTATTTGAGAAAGTTTTGGTAGTGTAAAATTTAACACACAAAAGATGTACATATGAACAAACTGAATGGAGAATAGAATAGTAGCTGCATGGTTTTTCTAAACGTCTTTAAATTCGTACCTGCTGTGCTACATCATTTAATGGCTGTGTGGTGTTTATTACACAGAAGATATATGGCAATTTGAAAAAAAAACTTGGGCAAATTTGGTGTTCCCCCCCAAAATAAAACTCACCTCCTACGCCTATGCTAAGGTTACCATAACTGATTTAAGCCCCATCACTATGACGTATTCGGGGTCATTGACTTATTGTTCAGTGTCATGCACCAGCTAGCCCTCACAGGCATAGAATGTTCCTGTCTCTATGAGAGCGAGAGCTGGTCATCTACTTTGTAAACACTGACACTTGACTTTGTAAGCACTGATACAAGCTTTCTCTCTCGCCCATGAACATCTTCGAGCGAGCAAAATGCTTCACTCATAAAAAACCAACATGGTGTATATATACCGTGATGCTCAAAACCCACACACACACACAAAACACACACCACACACACACATAAATATATATATATATAATATATATATATATATATATATATATATATATATATATATTAGTGCTGGGGCTTCCATCTGTTATGGTTTCCTTAGTGAATAAGAGAATTTTGAATTATTCAAAGAAAGATAAGGGACAACGTTGCCTTAATGCAGTATATTCTGTAATTTAGTGGAAGGAAGAATATATACGTATATATACATACATACATATTATATATATATATATACTATCATATATATATATATATATATAATATATAATAATATATGCTCAAAACACACACACACACACACACACATATATATATATATATATATTTATATATATATATATATATATATATATATATATAAATAAAGGCTTTTGCCACGAAGGACCCTTTACTGAGGCAAACTGAGTTTGCCTCAGTAAAGGGTCCGAACAGGACCGAAAGTACTTGGCTATCTCGCTTTTTCATTTTTTCCTTCGTGGCAAAAAAAACCTTTATTTATACATAGCATCACGTTTTATATACTTCGTGATCAAGTTTATTCATATATATATATATATATATAATATATATATATATATATAATATGATATATATATATATATATATATATACATATACTATATTCTTACTTCCTTAAATAGTAGAAAATACCGCCATTAAGTCAGCGTTGTCCCTTATTTTTCTTTGAATAATTAAAATCCTCCAAATCACTAAGGAAAACCATAACAGATGGAAGCCCAGCACTAAATAATTCAACTTTGTTATGATTCTTCAGCTTTATTTCAGCAAGGGATCCCCACGCTCTATTCTATTTTAGATTTATTTCCCGAAATGCAAAGGAATAAAATTATTTTATGGTCACCCTTCCGCCCGTCAGCATACTTAGTTCATTTTCATAGAAGCAAAGCCTCTCCTTTGGCTGTTGCAAAATGACTGAAATAATGAGTTACAAGCAACATACAGACACCATATGGATCCCTCCTCTTTACCAAATTTAGTCATCATATTGTCTCCAGTGCATTTTTCTTTATTATTTACGTTATTACTGAATGGTTTTCCACAGAGTATTTGCGTCTATCAAAAAGAACAAAGTCAAATAACAAACTGTGTTAGCTCTGGCCTTTACTGGGAAATACATCTGTCATGAAATATAATCTTTTCGCTATTAGCTTTAAACTAACTTCTACAGGAAGTAAAGCCTTGTATCATCTTCGTTTGTATCGCTTCAAATGCTCTGTTTTATTTCATATATATATATATATATATATATATATATATATATATAATATATATATATATATATATATATATATATATATATATATATATATATATATATATATTGCCACCCGCATCAGAGGACTTGACTGCACTGAAGGATCAAGTATAAAAAGAAAATCTTTAGTATTTTTTCATGCAATCTGGACCACGGATAACAAGTTGTGGAGTTTGACGGATATTCCAATAAATTCAGTCCGATAACCCTCGTGACGTTTTAACCTCATCTTCTCTCCTATCGCCTTTATTGATCAGTCTTTGTGTATATTTTGTGACTATGGGGAATTGGCCCCGAAATTATTTTGACAAAGAAGTTAGTCTGTAAACTGTAGCAGCAATTTTAATTCTTGAAGTTTATTTATCACACCTGAAATGCCAGTGGTTCAGGCTTTAGAGGGGATTTTTCTCAAATGTTTCATTAAACTGCTCCATGTTACTGAATTCCCTCCAGTCTTCTGAAATTCGCCAACTGAGTGGAAAGCACAGGACAGTCTTTCCATACGTGGAAAAACGCAATTTTGATTTTTCCCATTTAAAGGATCATTGCTGTTCTTATCGGAGCGCATTCTCAAAATATTTCAGAAACTATTACTGATAGCGAAAATATAAAGAGTTTTCGAAGTATGGGAAGTATATAGCGCGAGAATAAATCGCAAATTTAGAATATAGGACTTGAAGCCTTTTCCACTTTGCATACTTCTGAAAAAAATAAATAAACAAGTGGAAAGACGGCTCATTTATACTTCCTTTCGAGACGAATTGAATTGACTTCTTTGTCGTGTATAACTGTAACTTC
>NC_061100.1:57360567-57365567 GCF_015104395.2 Macrobrachium nipponense
AAAAGTGATGGACTCCTAAGGAGGCAGGATGCAACCCGGAACCCCACACTATAAATACCACCCAGTCGAATTGGAGGACTGTGATAGAGCAAAAAAAAATAAATAAAATAATAATAATAATAATAATAAGATGATGATGATGATGAGAGTTTTCGGTTATTTTCTGGATACCATTGGTGGGATAATAATGATAATAATAATAATGGTAGAAGGAGGAGAGTTTGACCTGTTTCCCGAATGTGATCCGAGTATGATGACGATAATATCAATAAATAATAATGATAATGTTATAATGATTATCATTAAGTAGGCTGCTAATGACTTGGAAAAATTCTGGCTGGTCTTGAAAGATCAGTGCACTGCCTTTACCTGTTTAGCCTTCCATGAAATGGAAACTTCAGCTGTAATATATTATAATACTCTTTTTTTATTTATGTAACAAATTTCATTATATGACTTGTTGGAATTCGTTAGAGGACATAGAAAGTAAAGCAATTAATTATATTGACTATGATAAAACATCGATTAAACAAATTCCGTGTTAATGCTAAAGTTAGACTCGCTTCTTAAGGAGAATCTCAACCGAGATTGTTACTGTTATTATGTTATACGAGAAACACAAGCATCATCTGCAGAAACCGCTTTACACTGCAGCTCTTGCGAAAACGTTATAATTATCATAAAACTGTGTTCAATTGCTGATTTTCAGCCTGGATGTCATAGGCTTGGGATGTGCAGTTCCACAGACACGACTGGAAACCTCAGACTCAGGTGTTGGATTACACAAAATAAGCTAACATTTAAATTTTATAACAAAATTTGGACTACTGATGCCGTGGCTGCGCACATTTACTTTACCCAAACAACAAAACTCGTTAAAACTAACGACAGCCAGGCTAAGAAAGTTGGCCTCGTGGCCTAAGGAAACATACAACTACAAAGGAAATTTGAGCTAAGATTACATTGATCATTTCTGGACTTGGGCAACTTCGCAAAAATTCTAAAAATTGGGGCACCTCCTTTCAAACAATTCAAGGGTAACCTTCCCCGATCTCTCGTTCTGCTGACACACTGTGTCTCTTTAATCTGCAGGATTGGCGATATACGGCTTGATAGAAAAACAGCACTGGACCTTACCACAACTGCGTATCTCTGGAGCTTTCTAATCTCACACTTGCCGCGTCTGACCCTTGTAAGGATTAACTAGGAGAGGTCAATCGCTGGCAGACATCAGCTTTGATAGTCACGCCTAGAGACGCTTCCAGAACATTTACCAGAGTCCTTGAATTTCAAAAATAATTTTCCTAGCAGAACGGCGATCAGAGAAGGTATCTAAAATTAACAAGGCAACCACTGTTGCATGTTTCAGAATTTACCAATGGTACAGAACAAAATTCACATAAAAAAAGTCAGTTGAAAAACTTCGCATCATCCACGTCATTCCAAACTAGCGCGTTGATTGCAGGTCTGAGGGACATGTACGCAGAGCGAATGATTTGACTCCCACGAGTATACTGAACAATGCTTAAATTGTCTAGAGTCTAGACAAAAGTTTATGACGTCAAACATTCTGCGCAGTAATTTTTGACGACAAAGAATTTAGGGAACATAGATTCATATCTATTATTATACATTAATGGTGCTGTTAATTTTATTATTATTATTATTATTATTATTATTATTATTATTATTATTATTATTATTATTATTCATTGAACATGATCAAATGGATGACTCTGAGTTTGCATTGTAGTTTCTCCATCTTTCGAATGAGTTTCTTTGTAGCAGAAAGTACTATACAGCAGCTGTCTAAAGTTCATTTATTCCATGACGTTTCGGTATAGCTTTCTACCATTTTTCATATGGTGAATAAAGTCAGGGGTATAACTAGCATAATATGGGATATGGACAGAATTTCGACAGCCATAATCCCGGCACCCAATATTCCGACAGCCACAATGCCGACAGACCAAAATCCCGAAAAAAAAATCTTATATACTGTAATTTATATAAAATTTTAATTAAAACAGATTTACATCCTAATAAAGAACAGGTGTAAATGCATAATAAAAAAGATAGAGCATAATGAAGGATTCGATATAGATATAAAATTTAAAAAGTTAAAAACTTTATTTAAAGGATAAATTATGGGCTATTCCTCGAAGTTAATCTAAAACATTTTGATGATCTCGTTCTTGCATCACCTTGATGATCCGTTCTTCACGAACAAGTTTTTCCCTTTTTTATTCTGGTTCCCCGCGAAGTATGCATTCAATTTGGTTGTTGACTTGTTGGTCTTCCTTTTGTAACTTCAATTATATTATAAAGGCCAATATGAGCTCCTCCAATGATGTTTTCCCATCTCCTGTGCCAGCCTCAACTGCATTTTGCGTCTACGTGGAAATCCTGATTGCAAGGAGCCATGTACTGACCACATAATAGGAGGAAATGTTGGTGGCGCACGAACAACAGCGCCGTTATGCAAATGCCTTTTTACTCGTCCAAGTACACAGTTATTTTCAAACCAAGTAATAACATCGCTTGCTTCTTCTGGCAAACAAGATTTTAAAACTTCGAAGGCGTTTGGAATTTCATCAGATAAACTAAAATCTTCATCATTGCAGTAACGAAGTGACTGAATTCTTCTCCAGATGCACTGTCCTAAATTTAAGAAAAAAATACAGTTTGTTGTTGGCGTTAGGAGATTCACTTTTAGAAGCTTGAATTGCAGCCAGTTCCAAATCAGATACTATGGATTGTGGGTTCAGATCAATTTCATTTTCGTCAGCAATGTCGGTCAAATCTTGAAACGAGTGTTTATACAAGACCTTACTCTTCCCAGTCATAAAAGCATACACAAGTGGAAAAAAGCTACGATTTCCATGTCCCAAAGGTGCATGAATTGTGTACATTTGGTAAAATATTATAGGTACTGTTTTAAAAGTACTGTCCATAATCCAAAATGGGGCTTCTGATAATCTCTTCAAATTTGCGGGTGTAGTGAATAACAAAATTGTCTTTCTTAGGGCATTTTTGGAAGGTAGACATGGCACAATATTTGGAGAAGCAGAGGTGGTGCTTGAATGAATAATTTGAATCGGTGGATTTTGCTTGTATTTTTATTGCATTTCTTATTTTTGCAACACTAGCAGCACTTGCACAAGGAACATGAAAAGTGCTCCTCAAATTTTGTTAGAGAATGTTCTTCATGCACAAGTTTGGTAACTGCTCTTCCTTTGCAGCTATAAGATTTCCGAAATTCACAGCACCAGTATTATGATTATTTTCGGTTTTTATCTTTAGCCATCAGGTATCCACGTACGTTGATTTCATTTTTTCCATTTTGAGAAGGAATCTTTTCACGAATTTCTTCCATTTCTATGGGCCGTTTAGCAATGAAATATAGTTCAAATATTAATGGCTTTATTGTTACTGTTCGTTTGGTAAGTTCTTAAAAAGGCCTAATTATCATAGTTCGGAGTTTTAACGTTAACAGCCAACCGGAACTCACATTTATATGAAAGGCCTTATTATCACTGTCCGGTGGTTTACCGTTTAAAACTCTCTCATCTCTCTCTCTCTCTCTCTCTCTCTCTCTCTCTCTATCATTCTCTCTCTCCCTCTCTCTCTCTCTCTTTCTTCTCTCTCTCTCAATCTCTCTCTCTCTTCTCTATATATATATATATATCTATATATATAATATAAATATATATATATATATAATATATACTTAAGTAAAACTATATATAATTATACTAGAGGAGAGAGAGAGAGAGAGCGAGAGAGAGAGAGAGAGTTTTAAACGGTAAACCACCGGACAGTGATAATAAGGCCTTTCATATAAATGTGAGTTCCGGTTTGGCTGTTTAATTCTCGACAGCCATATGCCCGACACCCGTTTATCCCAACAACCACAATCCTGACAGGCCAAAATCCCGATACACACACACATTATATATATATATATATTATATATATATATATATATATATATATATATATATATATGTGAGTGTGTGTCGGGATTTTGGCTGTCAGGATTTTGGCCTGTCAGGATTGTGGTTGTTGGGATAACGGGTGTCGGGATTATGGCTGTCGAGAATTTGACCGATAACGATAACGATAAGGGGGGGATGGGATAGAGTGAGGGATCGGTTGCAACCGAATTAAACCCCAGAGGGGTCCCCCGGAAGGAAGTTTAGGTTGTGGAAGGGGGAATAGGATGGCTAAAGGAAGGTATTAAGAGAAGGAATACAGAATAGGACAGACCTATTTGTCTTAAGTGTTCTGTTTCGTGCTTGTAGTTTCTTATGTTATGTGTTGGAAGGACTCTGATAGCTTGGTATTATGTGGCTAGATTAGATTATAATATTTTGGCACATAGCCAAGCGCCGATTATGTGGCTAGAGGCGTGGCAAGGTTTATTATTCTGTGTACCTCGGTTCCATTTGGATCGTCCTCCCCCCTCCCCCCCCCCTGATGGGGGAGGCGGGAGGGGGAACTCAGACCACTAGACATTACTTTAAGTTAATGAGTGCACATGTTAGTATTGTTAGTTTTTCGGGCTCTCTTCCCGATGTCAGAGTTGCAATGTTAGTATTTTCATTGGTAATGTGAGAGTCTAACTACTTTTGGTGCGAGGCAGAGATTGCATCCCAGACCCCTATGTTATATTTATACCCGCAGGCAGGCTTACAGAAATATTTTGAGATTTTTGATTGGTTGTCAAAACTGGGAGGGATTCTTCCTATTGGCTGTAGTGGAATGACTCACTCGGGAGAGTCTGACTGACATACATAGGCGCTGATTGTCTTGCACAAGTTCCCGGGAGTTCTGGTCATAGGACACGCTGCCTTATTATCCCAGTGGTGCACTTGCCATTCTGATGGTGGTAGGGAGAAGAAGAGTCACCTGGGTTATGGTTCAATGATGGTTTCTATTGGAGAATGGCAATGGTTTCCTTATAAATCAGATATTTGGTAAACCACTCCTCGCCTCTT
>NC_061100.1:57373067-57390567 GCF_015104395.2 Macrobrachium nipponense
TATATATATATCGATATATATATATATATATATATTATATATATATATAATTATATATAGATATATATTCTATATATATATATCTATATCTATTATATATAGATATATATATACATATATATATATATATATATATATAATAATATCTACGTCTAAGATATATTATATATCTAGATATACTATATATCTATATATATATATATATATATCGCTATATATAATATATATATATATAATATATATTATGAATATGATTTGTACCATTGAAAACTGTATCCATGATTTATCTTTTTTTTTTCATTAAGAGGACATGAGGAGCTGTGACATTCTTAGAATGTAAAGGTCATCAATTTAACTCTCCATGTAAACAGTGGTCCTTAAGTGACAAGACAACTCAGCTTCGGAAATGCTGACACAACTTCCTTGGGTGGCGCGATGTCGAAGGTTGCTGCCTAAGAAGAACAGACCACGTCCTGTGTCCATGCGCGGGTGGATGCAGATATGCTTTCTGAATCTGGTTTGGGGCTGATTCTTGGGCGTGAACAATAATCTGTATAATGACATCATGAACTTGTGATGAAATTAGTGACAACACTTATTTGGGAGTGTCTTGTGTGTTAATTCGTGCTTGCGTTCGTGCGAGCTATTTCCCTGCATGATGAGAGAGTAAGTTAGCCAAAATGGAGAACATTACAAAGTCGGCAAAGGGCCAAGATGGCTCCTTTGATTGTGTTTTTAGTTAAGTGTGTGTAATCTGTGTTGAATGGGTAACCATACTAATTTTTTAACCAAAAGTGTGGCTTGACTGTATTTTGAATATTTGCATCAAAGATGTTCTGTTTCATTTGACCTTTTGATTTTGATTTATAATCTTTGCTTATGGATGTGTTCTCCTGTCTTCTTATAGGAGGATCTGGACCAAAGGGGAATTGATCTGGTAACTTATTTAGAAATGGGAACTTAACTGATGTTCTGTGGTGTTACTAGACTGTGCTATGCTCTTAAATAAATGTATTTTTGTAGTTCACGAGTCTGATTTAATTGCCTTAGGTAATAGAGAGAGAGAGGGGTGTTGAAGAGAGAGAGAGAGAGAAAATATGCTACCAGCATATTTTTCCTTTTAAAATGTACCAAGTTTGGAACTTTGGTAACATATATATATATATATATATATATATATATTATATATATATATATGTGTGTGTGTGTGTGTGTGTGTGTGTGTGTGTGTGTGTGTGTGTGTGTATGATTAATACATATACATAGATTTTTTCCTATAGCTGATTTGGAGTCCCTCTAGAAAGCTTCGGGTGGGGGGTGGGGGTGGGGGGGTGGGGGAAGGCATGCGCGCCCCTCAATGGCACCCCCCCCCCCCCCTACCCAAAATGACGCCCCTGCTTAAGCGGCACTGAAAGTTCTACCATGTGCCGGCAGTACTTTTCCTGTGGAGTCAAGTGATTAGAAAACAAAAATTATAGCAGTGAAAGCAATATCATCCCATGACATCAACTGCTAAAAGGAAAACAAAAAAGCCAGAGCACCAGTTAAAACACTATGTAGCGGTCGGTACCTCTCCCTTACGGTCAACAGATCACAAAACACCTCCAGGATGCAAATTAGAACACAATGAAGGAGATAGTTTTTTTACGTTATCAACCAATAAAAACACCGTCACGGCCATAAGCCATGAAGTGCCATACATTCCCTGTGCGATCAACTGATATAATACAGCACCTACAATGTTTCATTAAAACTCAATGTACGCAGGTACTTTTCCCAAAGGTCATCAGATAGAAACAATGATATTATGCCATTTAAGTCAAAATCAAAGCCTTGCTTCATCTATGATCTTCATTCTGCCATTTAAGAGAAGAGGTAGGCAGCTAAATGATAAGAAAAACAATCCTTTTGTGTTGTTTAAGACACAAAGTAAATCGCAACTTTCTTATGAGATCAACTGATAATCATACACCTCCATTGTGAGATTAAAGAAAATAAACGTTTTCCTATCTAAGAAATGATACAGGTGGAACCTTACTACGGGATCAACTGAATAAAAAATGCACCTACAATGTGTCATTCCTTACAAACAAATTTGCCAGTTCTTTTGTTATGTGGTCAGCTAATAAGAAATAATGCTTCCAGTTCGTCATCGAGAAAACCATTTTGGTATTGCTTTCCCTATGGGGCCCACTGATGAAAATTACCTCCTCTGTGCCTTTCGTATGGTATCATTGATAAAAAAAAAAAAGCGACAGCAATGTGCCAGTCAAGATTTTATTTGTGTAATACATTTCTGATGCATTCAAGGAAATATGACTAGCGTGCCATTGAAGATATAAAGTAGACTGTACCATTCCTTTAGGGTTAACTGAAAAATAAAGTACATAAAGCTCAATAGCACAACATCATGTAAACAGCACATCTATCTAACTAAATGATGTAAGAAAAATAATACAGCTGTGACATTCAAGACAATATATAGGTGATATTTTTCTGAAGGTTCAGCCTACTATAATAAAAGGTACAATCTGTCATTTAAGATGTAGACTAATTTCCCCAGGGGTCAACTGATCACAGAAAACACCTACAGACTGCAAATTAATACGAAAGGTCGGCAGTACCCTACCGCGGGGTTAAATGATAGAAAGCTACCAACAGAATTACAGACACATTTTAGTGGTACCCTGCCGATGGATCAACCAAATGAATTATATAACCTCCAGTGTACTGTACGTCGTAGGGCAGCAAACGTTGCAAAAACAGTTTACGCCGTTTCGCACTAAATGGTTTGTCGGTGGAGCCCCTTACTAGGTCATCGGAATAAAATATCGAAGTTGTGGCGAGGAAGCCTCAGTGTAGGCCATAACTTCCCACGGGATCAACAGACAGAAATAAAATGCCTAGAGAGCTCCAAAGGTTTAACTCCGACGTTTTCTGTAGTGTGGATGCATCATTGTGGTTGAGCTTGTATCAGTTTTCTTTCGAAGAGATGCCGCCGTTAGGCCGTTGATTTATCTCAGCGTCGTGTTGATGAAAACGTTAATGGATTCATTCCAGTCCTACATTTATCATGAGATCCGAAATTTTCACCAGTGAGGGAAATAAATCAAGGCTTGTGTTATTGCGAAAATATATGATATATATACTCTGCTGCTTGATGATGGATGGCTAGGTAACGACTTTTCAAGTGGAAACAAACGCAAATATTCTTTTTCGTTTTTAATCGCCTTCCACAGACGCCAGGAACGTGAAGGATATAAGTATTGGGCGGCGATTCAGGAGAAATTCAATGATAAACGGCGTCGTGGTTCCAGAAATGTTAAAAAGTGAGGGTGAAATACCCAGAGTGCTTGTATGAAGGAGAGAAGGGGGAGAGGGAAAGGAGGGGGATAAGGAGAGATGGATTAGTATAACCTACGAAGAAGGCCTCTGTCATCAGATATTGAACATTGTGTTTGGAAGACATAAGTTCAAATTTACGGCCATTACGGAATCACTTAGAAAAGTTAAGTATATCTTAGTTTAACCAGACCACTGAACTGATTAACAGGTTTTTTATTTACGTTGCTAGGAACCAATTGGTTACTTAGCAACGAGACCTACAGCTTATTGTGGGATCCGAATCACATTATATCGAGAAATTAATTTCTAAATTCCTCTCATTCCACGCTGGCGGCAGCGGGGAGCGAGCTCTTGCTACCAGATCGGTAGGCGAATAGGCAACTGACTCGTCCAGCGAGAAACTTAGTGATTCGTTAGAGGCAATTCCGAAAAAAAAAAATCCTTTTTACACGTTAGTGGCACTTGACTCATTATCATCGAAAAAGGAAAACTTTAAGAGAGAAAGCAGGGAATGTTTCTTTTTTCTTCTTCTTCTTCTTCTTTTACAAATACATCATATTCCAGAGCATTCCTCTCCCCTCACAGCAGAGGGTCTGAGGCACAGAGATGGATTGAAATTGACCGATGTCGTCCCTCGCAAGGCCTAGAGAATAGACCTTGGTCCCTCGGGCAAGCATCCCTACTCGGTAGATGTCGGGGTCACAAAAGAGAAGTTAATAAGTAATGAGGGATGAAGTCATACCCGATCACAGGTGAACAAATCGGCGAGAGAAACTCTGCAGAGAAAAAATCTGTTTCAAAAATAAGTCTGATATTTTCACTGAATTCTGTCACAAGAAGCGATGATGGAACTCTGGTAATGCATCATTTTTGTAATGCTGTTTGTATGTCAGCGCTTCTTGCACGATGAATTCTGATTAAGAAAACATACTACCACTGGGTTCCATTTTGATAACGCTGACATTCCATAATTTAGGGCAGGTTTATTGGTACTAGACGATTCCATGATTACGATTATCATTATAAAATAATGACGTCGTCACCTAAATAATGAGATGCCATGTTGTTGTAAGCAGACTTTGAAAAGAGCATAATGCAAATCTGGGGTCTCTGAATCGGGACTAATTCACTTGTGAGATGCTAATTCCAAATGATTAAATTATGGCAAATCAAATACATGTGGTTAATATGATGTTTCATATAACCCGTGCGTGTCTCTGTACACTGAATCCTGATCCAAGACAGGATGGCATCACTCCTTTCTAGGATCCTAAATTTTCCCTCGCAGCTAAAATCCCGTTTCAGTCGAACATCGTGACTCCTATGAAACCTGTTTGTTTATAGTTTTTTATGATTCTTGACTTAAATATTCTTCAACATAGGCAACTTAAATTCTTCATTAATATAATGACCTTGAAAGTCATTCCCATGGCTGAAAGGGCAATGACAGTGGCTTGAAATATTTCTATACTGCGAGTTTTCTGTCGAATCTAAATTACGAGAGAGGAGAGAGAGAGAGAGAGAGAGAGAGAGAGTTGGATCGTGCCTGAGGTGAATGGGAGAGTCACTGGAAATATACAATAACCAATTATTTCAGTTCCTTTGAAATTTCATTACCCAGGTCCTCTACGCTGTATCACATTGTCAAACTCTTTCATTCGAGTTCATTTTGTTGACTGGGTAGACCTTCGCTCAAGGTAGGTTGAAAATGATTTTGGTTCAGTCTGCGAAAATCCTAATTTGTCGAAGAGGAGCATCGTTTTCAGTGCTTACCTTCGTAGCTAAGGCTTCTTATTACTCGTCTGTGAATTCATCTGCTCGCGTTGCATTTTCTATCCTGGACACTACGAATCGATTGGCTCCTATTTATGACTTTTACAATTTCATCTTAGCTTTTACCTTCAATGCTGAAAGGCGCTCTTAACCATGTGTATATTACAGCTTGCCTTGCAATTTACTGTTCAAAATGCAATTCTTCTGCCAAGATGATTGTAAATATTTCTTCCCTGAGAATTGTATTCAAGAACGGATACTGTGCACTTTTTCATAGTTCATTTTATGCGTTAAAAAATATCGTTTTCTTTTCAATGTTATTCTAACTAACTAACATTTTATCCCCGTTATCTCGGAAAAAAATATGCGTAAGATATGGAGGCTACCTAGTCTAATATGAATTTGAGACTTTCTTGCACATTTGATGTCTTTTGTTGACAAAAAATTATATCTCTTTCCTTCATTGGCAATGGTAGGCCATTTCTCTTGAAACTACCCAACTTCAAAATGGAAAATGAGACGTGCGCATTCTTCTCCAAAATCGAAGTACAACCGAGTGAAGAACCTGATTTTTATTTATATTGTTTTGATTCAAACAACTATCTGAATTGTTTGCTGCATCACTGTTGACATTTCAAGGTACAATGGCTCTGAAAAGCAAAATTTCCATGGTGAGAAGGACAATTAACTACCGCAGCACACCAATTCCTTTTTCGATCTAATGCCGAAGCTCTATCAGGCTCCCAGTATGATTTTGCGCGATCAGAAATAATTGAACACAAAAACTCACTGACAAAGTTCTTGCTGAAAGAGAAAAATCCTCGAGATCAAGGAAAACGTTCCTACGCTAAGATTCGGATATCATTTCCAACATAATGCAGATTCCATCAGCATATTAACCCACCCACGTGCGTTTCCTCAGGTCTGCAAGGCAAGAAGAAAACTACTGCCCCTTGCATTCAGTGGGCATTCGCCTCCTAAGATTATGCATCACGGTCAAGAGATCATTCTTTTTATTTCATTATAATATAATATAAGCAAAGGCAGAACATTATATTATACCTAATTTAAATGGATATTATGGTGGGTGTACATTTTGTCAACAATAGTTACTTGGAATGGGACATATATGATTTACTTATAATCTTACGTAAACAAAAATTTCTTTGTTGAATATTATGAATATTGATAACTATTTGAACTATGATGTTTCTACTTCTCCTTTTCCCGTATATTGTGGATTCCCTGCCACACTTACTCCGCTGAAACTGATAAATTAGTTTTACATTTCCATATGATGTGCAATGTCTTTTTCCTCTTTCTAAGTCGCTAGTCTCTGGAAATACACAATTTTGACATACGAAAAAGGGTCTTGGTTACCCACCAACCTTGTCAACATATTTGAATTTCTGTAAAGCACCTTTGATATTGCTTTCATTCTGTCAGACTGTTAGGAATATGTTGTATGAACGTTATACACGACTAAAATATATTTTTCTTGAATATGATAATTGCCTGTCTAGTTGGGATTCAAATAGACGATTACTGATGAACTCTTTCCACATCCTGGTTTTTAAAACGAATCCGTTACATATTTTATATCTTCACCTAAAAACCACAAGTCAAAGATGACAAAGTCATGTTAAAAGTTTGAGATGATAAATGTGATCGACAAAAAATGATCATTGCGAAAAAAAAATTTGCTGACTGGTTAACCGAGCTTATTTCATCGGTGGATCAGATACCTGGGACAACTTTCTTTGTTGTTTTATCTTTTGTCGAATGTTTGTACAGTTGATGGAATCCCACTTCCAGGACGTGATACTGGAATGAGGTTTCTTTCAAGTTTGTTATCAGAACTAACAGAGAGAGAGACAGACAGAGAGAGGAGGTGGGGTGGGGAGAGAGAGAGAGAGAGAACTGTATTTTTTTCTTTTTTTTCACTTTCGAAAACTGAGATATGTAAATATGTTACACGACTGACCACAATGTCAACGCGGAGTAAGTCAAAACGGAATTATATGAAACTCAAACAAGTGTTTAGCTTTTCAGCTGAATGGGCGAACGACAAACGAGGGCAAAAGAGAAGGCCGGTTTTTTTTTATCTTAGAAGTCCTGGGAGAAACTAATCATTTCTTGGATTATTATTGAAACTGCTTGATTAGAGCAAATTTTCTTAAGACATAGTAATTATAACGTAACAAAGAAAAGGTAAACGAAGACCACACTCCAAAGATCTAAACTTACATCAATTTAGAATAATTTAAGTAAAATTCAGTGTATCATTCACTAGGATTTACTGCATTAGACTAACAATGAAGCAACATACATCTTTCTTTTTAAGCAAATATGTGAGGCGTAACTTAATAAGGATTTATACTTATACAGGAAAAGACCTAATATAAGATTCCTTACATTAGTTAAGAAACAGGCTTCATTAGCAATCACATTCCCGTCCAGTCCTTAATTAAGGAGCAGCCTTCTTTCCGAAAAGGATTTCTAATCTTATCCATATTCTTCAAGGAAGACACAAATGTTATAAGGTTATCTACATGCGTTGAAGAAATTAGTTCTAAATACGAATTTTACACCAAAACAGTCTCCCTATTTTCCTGAAAGAAGAAGAAGAAGAAGACAGAAGTAAAAGGAATCTTTAATCATTCACTTAACGCTGACGAAACTGCATCTCTTACTGCTGGCGAAGTGGTTACACTTCCGCGAGAGCCTGAAGTGGCGATAGAAACGGAAACGGGAAAAAAGACGGTGGTTTCTCACTTTCGTTCCCTGCAGGATCGATTTCCAATAATATCCTGCCTTTATTCCCGGCTCTTTTATCAGATCCCTGCCCGTCAGAATCCGGAACCAATCAGCGTAAATTCGTATATATGGACGTGGCAAAAGCAGTGTAAGTGATTTATATGCGTATTCTTGTGTATCCACTATTGTTGTTCCAGTGAGAGGAACGCCGGGTAATTAACATTTTTTTCTCCTCTCACCTGGAGAAGGCTGTTGTCGCGAAGGTTTATTTGTTTACTCAGTTAAAGGGGTTTCGAATCACCTCTCAAATTCGTGGAATGGAGAAGAGAAAAAGGCCCGGTTTTATTTCAGCCCTGTGGAATTTGTTAAGTTCTTTCACCTTATTCGTATGAAAGATTTGACAGCAAAGAACTTTTACAGTGCAAAAAATTGATTTAGATTCCTTACACACACACACACAGACACACACACACACACACACACACACATATATATATATATTATATATATATATATATATATATATATATATATATATATATATATAATATATGTATGTATATATATATATATATATATATATATATATATATATATATATATATATATATATATATATGTATGTATATATATATATATATATATATATATATATATATATATATATATATATATATATATGTATATATACCTTAAGAGGGCTCCTTTTTATTAGATGGAATTCTGTTGTAACCAGAACAGTTTTTACCCGTTATATATCTATATATATATATATATATATATATATATATATATATATATATATCTATATATATATATATATATATATATATATATATATCCACTGACTTTAGCCTTTTATGGGCTTAGCATAAATTCAGCAAAAAATTTGAAAAATAAAAAAAATTTGTTCTTTGGGTTAATTATAAAAAAATGGTAAGGATATCGATTTGTTCAGTAAAACATTTTAGCTGACAGGGAAATTTCGTAAACTGATTTTTCATTTTTACGCTTCAGGAAGACATTCAGGTACTTGCTATCCCAATGCTATATATATATATATATATATATATATATATATACATATATATATATATATTATATATATATATATATATATATATATATATACACATATATATATATGTAACAAAATGAATAACGGAGGCTGTGGCCCCGATATTATTATCATATATATATATATATATATATATATATATATATATATATATATATATATATATATATATATATATGTATATATACTATAAAAAGTTCTTTTACAACAGAATTCCATCTAATAAAAGGAGCCCTCTTCAGGTATATGAATGAGAAAAGTTTACAGAAAAGATGGTATTTATACCATGAGATCCACCCACAGGTAAGCCAATTTAGGTCACCCCCGCTGATAATCTTCCTTTAATCTTCTTAAGCATTGGTTGAATGAAAATCTTGTCGATCACATCTGAATCACATGCTCCTTTTGAGATGTTCATTACCTGCCTCTCTTTTATTAAGGCAGATTCCATCATTTGACTCTTGTACCAGCAGTTGCTGCTATAAATTATACGTGAAAAATTCCAGTTTATTCTATGATTATGTTCATTTATATGGTTGAAAATAGCTGAGTTCTGTTGTCCATACCTAACTGACCGTTTTGTTGTATTAATCTCTGGGGAAGTGATTTTCCTGTAAATCCGATGTAAGATTGGTCACAGTCCTAGCATGGGATTTCATAAACCCCTGTGTCCTTGGGGGATGTCTTTTGTTGGATGTTAATCAGGGATTTGGCTAAGGTGTTTGGGTAAGTAAATGCAAAAGGGTTAGATTTTCCGAGGGTCTGAGTCATCCTGTCCAGGTGAGGAATTTTTATTTTATTGTTGGGTGTCTCTCTGGTCTTGTCTTGAAGGGGTCAGTAGAAAATTATGTTTGCTTTGTGAATTGCTTTCTCTATTATATGGTCAGGATACTTTAAAGACGAAAGTTACTTATGAATTAGTTCAAATTCTTTTTCCAGGAAATCTGGGGAACAAATATGTAAGGCTCTTAAGAGCAGGTTGCTGGCTACACCTATTTTGATAGCAATGTCATGATAGCTAAAGTAGTGGATGTATGAAAGTGAGAACGTTGGTTTTCTGTATATGGTAAATTTGTATTCTGTAGTGTCTCTGATTATTAAAACATCAAGAAAAAGAATTTTGTTGTCTGTTTCCCATTCAACTTTAAATTTGATGCTGGGCACTAATGCGTTTAATTTTGAAAGGAATTCATTAAAATTGCCCCAACTATTATCCCAAAATGTTAGAATATCATCTACATATCTCATCCACAGCATGTTTTGGGGTTTTATTGCATTTATTACTGTAGTTTCAAAGTATTCCATGTACAGATTGGCTAAAACAGGACTTAAAGGACTACCCATACTACACCCGAAATTTTGCTTATAGAATGATTCCCCGAATGAAAATACGTTATTAGATGCACATAATTCAACTAACTTTATTATTTTGTCAAGCGCCAATGGGAAATGATCTGAATAGGGGGATAATTTTCTCCTCAAAAACTGAAGAATGTCCCACAGAATTTTTTCGGAAAGTAAGATTAATTGGCCAAGACAAAAAGAGTATTGAACTATTAGAGAAATTTAAAGTAAACAGTCCTAAACTCCCCTACTTTTATGGCCTTCCTAAAACTCACAAAGACAACCTTCCATTCAGACCCATCATTTCGTGTGCCGGAGCTTTCAATTAAAAAATTTCTAAATGGTTAGCTGGCCTCCTTTCCCCTTTTTTAGGCACTTTTTCTCCCAGTCACATTAAACATTCGGAAGATTTTTGTCACAAATTCAGAGAAGCACATATACCACTTCACAACATAAAACTTTTAAGCCTTGATGTAGATTCCCTATTTACAAAAGTACCAGTACAGGACGTTCTTCAGTTTTTGAGGGAAAAATTATCCCCCTATTCAGATCATTTCCCATTGGCGCTTGACAAAATAATAAAGTTAGTTGAATTATGTGCATCTAATAACGTATTTTCATTCCGGGAATCATTCTATAAGCAAAATTTCGGGTGTAGTATGGGTAGTCCTTTAAGTCTTGTTTTAGCCAATCTGTACATGGAATACTTTGAAACTACAGAAATAAATGCAATAAAACCCCAAAACATGCTGTGGATGAGATATGTAGATGATATTCTAACATTTTGGGATAATAGTTGGGGCAATTTGAATGAATTCCTTTCAAAATTAAACGCATTAGTGCCCAGCATCAAATTTAAAGTTGAATGGGAAAATGACAACAAATTCTTCTCTGATGTTTTAATAATCAGAGACAAGACAGAATACAAATTTACCATATACAGAAAACCAACGTTCTCACTTTCATACATTCACTACTTTAGCTGTCATGACCTTGCTATCAAGATAGGTGTAGCCAGCAACCTGTTCTTAAGAGCCTTACGAATTTTTTCCCCAGATTTCCTGGAAAAAGAATTTGAACTAATTCATAAGCAACTTTCGTCCTTAAAGTATCCTGACCATATAATAGAGAAAGCAATTCACAAAGCAAACGTAATTTTCTACCGACCCCTTCAAGACAAGACCAGAGAGACACCCAACAATAAAATAAAAATTCCTCACCTGGACAGGATGACTCAGACCCTCGGAAAATCTAACCCTTTTGCATTTACTTACTCAAACACCTTAGCCAAATCCCCTGATATATATATATATATATATATATATATATATATATATATATATATATATATATATATATATATATATATATATATATATCTATATATATAGTATATATATATATATGTATATATCTATATATATATATATATATATATATATATATATATATATATATATATATATATATAGATATATACATATATAATATATAATATATAATATATATATATATTATATATATATATATGTATATGTAACTGGGGGGATTCTTTCCCCCGTTATTCATAACGTAAGCGTGGACACGAAACGGAAGGCAGACCCACACACCCCATTACACACACAGCCTCTCTCTCTCTCTCTCTCTCCAAGGAATCTCTCTCTCTCTCTCCATTCTAACAGGTAATGAAAATGAGAGAGTTGCATCATAACATTAACGTTTATTAACAAGAATAAATAGATCAATCAACCAAGTAACCCAGTCTTACAGACTAACTCAAAAACAGTACAATGTCAAGTCACCCAAAAAGAAGTCTACACCCCTCGAGGAATTCTTTGTCCCCCCCGCATTCCAGAAGTACCAGATCCGTCTGTTTCAAAGATACAGAACACATCCCGGTAAGTACACACAAGTTCAAAGACAAAGTTAATAAAATGGAACATCTTACAAGATATCAAACAAGCCATCCCTTTGGCTAAAGCACTTCAACACTTACCCAGACAGCCGGACACTAAACACTATGTTACAAAAACTCCCCCCGGCGAATGCCACGGCATCTTGCCTGTGACTTGAAGCCCTCTATCAAAATCCCTCCCATAGGCTTGGGTATAACACTTTTAACAGAAAGAGGCGCACACGCACATACGAACACACAGTTCGATAGCGCCTCATGGTTCTAGCTGCATCCAGTTTCACAAAGGCACTTTGAGAAGAGTTCATAAACTGTCGTACATTGACTTGTCGAACTAAGCACTTTTATCTCACGCCACCCCCTAGAAACTCATTGATCAGCTACTCTCAGTTCGTCACCTCTACACTGTTCTCCACATTCCATAGGTCACAGAGAACGCATGGATAATATATTATTAATCAAAAATCCTAGGCCTTACAGATAGCTCGGCCTCGCACAAATGCTAGCCCCCGCCTAGCAAAATTGCTCATAACACAAAACACTGGCCAGCTTAAAATAAAATATAAGTAAAACTGCACACAAGACGCATTTTCTCTCATATTTTCTGCATTAGGATTCTTGAATATCCCTCTTCGCTTGTCTGCAAGTAGCTGAACAGACAGCAACAGGCTATAGCAGGCTGTAGCAACTGTAGGAAGACGGAATGCCTCCCTCATTGTAGAAGACTTCTCACGGCTTCTGCAGATCCCCTAAAAACACGCTGTAGGATTCTCGCGGTCACCCACGTGGAAATTCTTGTAATCACCCTGGACAACATGGCAGCAACCTCTCTTCACGGCTGGTGGACGTCTTGCTGGAGTCGGGGAACGACTTTTTTGGCGTACGTTAGTATGTCAGTCAGGTCACTGGTCAATCTAAGAAAATTAACCCAGACATACTACTTCTATCAAACAATGATCTCAAAAAGTCAGAAATACTAACTGAACGTCTCCCAATTAACTCCCTTAATATGACTACCAAATCATAAGTCATCATCACAACTCTCAAAGAAAAAAAAACATCAAGTTCTCCAACTCAATTCTCCAAACTCACACATCAGCACACACACAACTCAGAAATCACAGCAACTCCACGGAATTCTGCACTCACATTTCAAACTCGAATGTGCTCACACACAAAAAAAAAAAGAAAAAAAAAAAAAAGACAAAAATCGCAATGAACTCAAGGAAAAAAAAAGAATCTCGTAACACCCAGACCCAAAAATGTTCTCTCAAACTCTGATATTTGAACAACCCACAAAATCAGTAAAAATCTCCAACTTTTAACAGCAAAAACCCCTTTACTGCTCAATAATTAATTACAATAAGACTTAATGTCAAACTCCCTTTTACGTAAGCAACAACCCTCGAAAAATTACATCTCCCGGTAAAATCAAATCTCCCGTCCAAAAAAGAAATGCTACTTAAGCTCAATCCCCAAATTATATCTCTCACAGGAAAAGGAAGAAAAATAATAAAATAAAAAAAAAAGGATAATCACAAGAAGATTTCCCCAACACAAAATACATAATACATGTATAATATGCATAACTCCCGCGTTTTTCCCCAGAAATGCTCCATGTAAAGTTATGGAATTTGCCAGAAAGCAAACTCTCACCCATGCGCTTTCGTGAAATGCTATTGTCAACATTTCCAGATATTGCAAAAATTCTGATCTGTCACCATCAGAGAAGGGAAAGTCAGCACACGGCTCATCACATCGCTTGTCAGCAGAAAAATCGCCTGCGGACGCATGCTCTAACAGCAGCATAAGAATTGTCTAGTCAGACACATAAGTTTGGAAACTCATGATTCTCAAAAAAAATGTCTAACAGACACATTTCACAGAATTAACTCCAGAATATGACTAATGTGTTCAAAAATTTGTCTCGAAGACTTATTTTCTCAACATTATATGCCTCAAATTATATTTTCTCCAAGAATAACACACTTGTGAACTAAAAATGCACACATCTCCAAATGACTCGTAATGCAGTAATGCCATTCGCCTCTAAATAGTCACGAAAACCAAAAAAAGAGAACCACAGAAATCTTCTCTTGTCTCAAAAAAAAAAAAAAAACTCCCATAACCACAAAAAAAAGGGTCACCCGCCAAAGATTAATTCCAACTCCATTATGAGACACCATATTAATAATAACACCACTCCGGTTATAAAAATATTTACTCCATTTGGTTAATAACCAACCCCCTTATATTATACTCTCTTATTTCTCCGATAGCCACATGTCAATAAAAAAAAGACACACTCCAGGAATAGAGAATAATCACCTCTATTTCGGCAAATACAAAATATTACCTCTTTCCCCAATCCCCAACTCCATGTGGAACAAAACAAGGCTCCAAAAAATATATCTCCAAAAAAATGGTCACTCAAGGCAACTAACTCACACACTCACAAATATTGCCCCATAATCTCCAAAAATGTGTCTCCATTTGCAACAAAGATGGCTGCAAAATAATTGAACTAAACATAGCTCTCATCACATTGGCAAATATCAAAAATGGCCAAAAAAAATATCTCCCATATATTATATCTCCAAAATATAACTCCAAAATAATATATACCTCCAATTATCTCTCCAAAATAATATATCTCAATTATAACTCCAATTCTCCAGAGAATAACTCAATTTTATAGTCAAAAACTATAAAAACTCTCTCCATTTAGCATAAATGCTAAAAAAAAGGGCAAAACTCGGCAAATAAAACTGTCTAGAAAATTCTAGAAAAAATCACCAATATACCACAACTCATTATAACAGAATTCCCAACTCACAGTGTCTTAGCCAAGACTTTTCCATATGCACTACAGCATAGGCCACTAGAAAACTTAACCAAGTTTCCTATCTCTCACAAAGTTGTCACAAATACAACGAATGTATTGTGCAAGAAAACTCACAATTTCTGGAACACAAATATCCAGAGAAAAAATGTAGTGCCACTACGTATGCATTCAAAACATGCAAGAAATTCTCCCATATATTTCTCTATAGCATCAAATAGCTAAAACACAAACACGTTCCCGAACAATGACTCTAAGTCACGAACTGAGACAATATTCACACTAACTGGAGAGAAAAAATAAACTCAAATTCACCCATGGTAAAAAAAAACTTGTGTCAGCGATGGCTAATTTCCAAAAAAAGGAGAAAAGAAAAATCAACGGCACCATTAACTATCTCCCGTAACTCACTAGATGTCAAGCAATTATCTGCTGAACTCATAAAAAAAGGAAAACAAAAAAAAAATAATGTGTTGTTAGTTCCTCCCAAATTCAAAAAAGATTTCACCTCCCTTGATAGCATTAAAACGCCCACGTATTAGTATAAAAAAAATCAGTATCAGAAATATCATCATCACCAAAATCACCAAAAAAAAAATTGCTATCATCAAAATCATCAGTATCAGTACAAAAAAAAATATCACCAATGTTAATGCTTGTCCATTCTCCCAAAATTCAGCACAATTCACCAAGATTCAGCCAGATTCATCAAGATTCAGCAAAACTCATCCCCGTGAATCACTGAAATATTCTCCAAAGTTACAAGAACTCAACAAATAATTAACACAAGACTTCTCCCATTAATTCATTGTAATAATTCTCCTTGAATAATTATCTGTAATAATTATTGAACAATCTCCCATGAAATATCTCAAATCTCTCGTAAAACAATTCTCCCGTAATGATAATTATACTTAAGCAAACCTCCCGTGACACATCTCAAGTACAATAATTATTAATAATAATAATAACTCTCCATAGCAATAATTCTCTTGCAAAATCTCAAGTAAGGGTGAAATTCAAATAGCATACAACAGTATTGCTTGAATCCTATGACATACAATGTCTCCAGATGCAACACCATGACATAACACCATTGCCACACAACACAGATACAACACCAATCATCGGCATTTCAAAGTAATTTCTCCAACACAACAACAAAAAAATAATAATAATAATCTGTGTCTCCCCAATATATTTGTGTCTTTCAAGGCACAAAGAAACATATAACACCTCCCGTGCATGTTAACTACTTTTCCCCTCATTCACGGAAAAGAAAAATCTCTTTTTATTTCCTTTTCTCTTCCTCCAAGAGAGAAAAAAAAATATCTTTTCTAAAAAAAAGACTCTACGGGCGTTTCACTTCATCAACTAATCAATCAGCTGATATCTTAGCATTCAATGTCAAGGCCAGACCCATCCCCAACACAAAGAAAAAAAAAAGAAAAGGGGGAGTTCACCCACACTGAGAAAAAAAAATTTCTCCCCCCCCCCCGGTGAGAACAAACCCCTCAGTCAAGCGGCAGAACAGCCCGAGGCATACACCAGTGGTACCCCCATCTCCCCTTGAACAGTGTCTGAGGACCCCTTCCCAAGGTATACACTAGTGCCCATCCCTGCACTATCTCTCGAGGGAGGCCAGTGGTACCTTCGCAATACCCTCCCTCGAGGTATGCAGTACCCACAATCCAACTATCACCCCCGAGGGATGCTAGTACCCTCGCAATGCAACGCGCCTCTCTGCAGAAATGTGCTGAGCCCGTAAAATTGTGGCCGCTTATCTAAGCACAGTTCACATGCAAAAAACACATCTCTATACACTCTCATGTGTTTAAAACAAAGACGAAATACGTCTATTATAAACACGTGCAAATAAAGAAAACACGTCACTATGGGGCAAAGACAAGAAAAATTGTTGACCTCTTGAACCAATCCCATTTCACTGAAATATTTAAACAAAAACTCTCTCCTTCAAAACAATAGTTTAACACTCACCACTCCATAATGGGAACAAAAGGAACTCGAAATTCTCGTAAAACGCGGCAGTGATATATGCATTAAGCACAACACCCGCACGGGTATCTCGGAACACACTCGCCATTGCACAAGCAAAAGTCATACTGGGTGCACTCACTGCTTCTAGGCTGACTCCCTGGGAAAAATGCTGAGTCCAATAAAATCCTTCCCTCCCTTTAGCACAGTTAACAGACAGATATTTTCTCATTTTTTCCTCACTAAGTAACTGAAAACTAACAGTTTAATGATTTTCCACAATCCCAAAAAGCTTTGTCGTTCGAAAACTATCGCTAAGCCATAACCCCTTTTATTTTCTAACTGGCCACCCATCTCTACATTGGCGTTCCTAGGCATAAAAAAGAAAGAAGACTTTTATATCCCCTCTTAACCGTCTGCCACCACTGTAACTGGGGTGATTCTTCCCCCCGTT
>NC_061100.1:57395567-57408067 GCF_015104395.2 Macrobrachium nipponense
ATTTAATTACTACGGGATGATTTCAACAGCAGTAGAATTAATCTTAACTTCACTGTTATGAAGCCAAAATGAGATAGATTATCTCTATGCGTTATATAAAACAGCAATAAACAAAACAAAAATACATTTAATTCCGCACCATTCTAAAGTAATCCGATTTAACAAGACAAATGTTTTTGAAATAATGCTAGTTCATTTAGGAGGCGAATTCGATTATGATTAAATACTTTGCTAATTTTAATATGATATCCTCTTTAATGTTTCTCGGGGTTGGGGTTTTACAAATTACGTTTCTTCTGTAGCATCTACTAATCACAAAATACTGTCAAAAGCATCTTGGTTTTATTTCATAAACAACAACGTGTGTTCAGAAAGTTTAACTTATACAATCTTCTTCAGTTCAGTTTCTTCACATGCCTCTAAACATTTTGAAAGTAATCAGCGAATATGTAATATTTTCAGTTTCTAAAAAGAAATTTAAAACATTGTTCATCATTTTAGTTGCAATACAAATAACAAAATAGGACCCCATTAAAACTGGTAAACCAAGAATCAACGACCAAACAAGAAAAAGAGGTGTCAGGCCTCCAAAATGGGACTTGACCGATTCCATCAATCTTCCTCACTGCTTGACAGAATCATACTTTTCCCGAGGATCTCGGTTCCGTCTTGAGGAAACATAAAATGGGTGGAAGTAATAAATGTATGAGTAGGTTTCGGTAACTTTGTTGAGATGTGGCCATGCGAGAGGTGTTGTGCACAGAACCCTTAGAGCGAGAAGTTGTTTTATGTATTTCGTTAAAACTAACTTTCAATGTGACGTTTCCATTGTCTCCTCGTGAATCGAAGTACGAAAGTAAAGTCCCTCTCAGAAATTCTTCTGTAAAACTAAAAGTGATCTCTCTCTCTCTCTCTCTCTCTCTCTCTCTCTCTCTCTCTCTCTCTCTCTCTCTCTCTCTCTTCACAAGTAACATATTAAGGCAAACTATGTTCTTTCTCTACAAGGATTAACAATTTTCTTTCCTTTGTACGGAAAAATATGCAGGTAAAGGATTCTGGAAACACCGAAAAGGAAGAAATTCTCATGTCGAAGGTAAAACGACACGGAAAACTGTTCACATACTGAAACTTGGTTGAAGATTTTCCATTAATATCTGTGGGATTGTAAAGCCTAAGGGTACGTCTATTCCGCAGTAAAACATGTCACGAACACAAGTCGGCAACTTATCGTGCACGCATTTCAAACAGGCTGAATACAATTCAAATACTTATTGGAAGTCCTATCGAGAGACTTTCATGCGATTACCCAACCTTCGCCAAAGGTTCGCTCTCTATTTACGGTAGTTGACTTGTTTTAATCGAATTGTGATATGGATGGGATAAGTTGCCAACGTATGTTTAGGAGTCGTTTTACTGTAGAGTGGACACAGCCTAACGTATAAAACAGTGGATGGGATAGTGGAGAACAACACTCAAGCTTCAACAGTAATACGCACAACGAATTCAAGCTGTCAGTTTTCCACTTATTAACTAAACGCCATTTCCTCTTCCTGACCGCAAAGCTCTGACTACTCTCTAGATTCTGCTGACTGAGATCAAAGTTTTCAGGCAGAAGACTGTAAAATGATCAGAGTTAGTAGAATCATCTGAAAAGGAGGCCTTAAATAGAACACCACACAGAAATGTTTATTTTAGGAAAGGCAGCCATTTAGATGTAGTTTTGGCTGAAGAAAAAGTAGGACTGCAATATGTATACCTACAGTCCTTGATTATTTTTTAGACCTGAGAGATATATTATATAACTAAATACTTTTTCCCTAAGTATCGAATGATTTGTGTCAAGTAATTAGATGGTATACAGCTGGAAAATGCAGGTCCAGAATTTTCTACATATTTTACAGCATGTCTTTGAAGATTCCTTTCGATCATTCTGATATATACATAATTTAGGATACGTAAGTATGAAGGATCCTTGAAGATGTTAGTGCATTTTCCTCATTCAGCAAAACAAATGCCACTTTGCCACAGAAATTTTACCTGCATTTGGTCTGGTTTATTTGTACTCTGGTGCCCTGTTTTGTAAATTGGCTTTTTTGAGTTTCCACAGTATTGTTTAATGGGGCCATTCATTGATTCTCTCGGCTTCTTTTATTTCTTGTTAGACACCTGACATAGTCAAAGAAGTAGGTGCTGTACTGGTGATTTTATTCACATCAGTTAGTAAATTCCTTTTTCATCTGTTGCAACTATTTTACCACAGAAGACGAGCAATGTTGAAGACGTGCAACTTTCTCTTGAATTCACTGGATAAGGCCGCTCACCGATTACTCATATATATCGCGCACATCTGTGCAACAAAGAGGTCATTCTCATCAACGAACATTTAACACTCTTGCAAAAGGGTTAATGTGAAGGGTTTTTCTTTTTATTATGGATTAGATAGCAATCATTTTATATGGCATATATATATACCATATATATATATATCTATATATATTATATATATATATATATGTATGTATGTAGTAGTATGTATGATGTAATGTATGTATATATATAATATATATATATATATATATATATATATATATATATATATATATATACATATAATGTGTGTGTATAAATTGAGACTTCTGCAGAAATATGTTAATTAAGAATAGTCTGTCCAATTCAAACAATATTGTATACACTATCCCTTGTAAGGACTGTAATAAGATTTCTATTGACCAAACATCAAAAGGACTAAAAAAAGAGATGTTCCCAATACAAATATGCTCTTTCAAGAGGCCTAATGAACAATGGTATATCAGCTCATTGGCTTAAGACAGGCTGTGCCATTAACTGAGATAAGTCATCTGTAATCTGCAAGTCCAACTATTGTCAGAAAAGAAATCTTCTGGAAGCTGTGTTCATTGAAGCCATGTGCACCAGTTTGTTTGAATTGGACAGACTATTCTTAATTAACATACTTCTTAAAGTATTGTTATTTAAATGCTAAATTAATATCAATCGTTTTTAGAATCGGTATTGCAGAAATGAAATTAGTGTAAAAAGGTAAATAGAGAATATTCTTAAGATCTGTATTAACTCTGGTTGTATTGTAATATATCTTCTTTCCATTATTCTTACACAACTCCAAAAAATATGAAGGATAACATAATCAATCTCCTATTTTGTCAATAATCCTAAAATCATCGTCGAAGAATTCAATACTACAAATTTTAAGACCTCAAAGATACATACTGGTAACTTCATTTGTTTAGCATGGTTTGAAAAAAATATATATATATTACAAACTATTTGCTGTTTCCTGTATACTTTGAAACGAAAAATTCTATGTAGATATTATAAAGAAGGGGTGAAAGGGGGTTTCCCACAGCAATGCCAAATATTTGTTCATAAAAGTTACCTCTCAAGGTAGTTCCTCGTTGGACGAATGGATTTCGCACTCGGCTACCAATGCGGTGGTCCGAAGTTCGATTCTCGGCTCGGCCAACGCGGAACCAGAGGAATTTATTTCTGGTGATAGAAATTCTTTTCTCGATATAAACTGGTTCGGATCCAACAATAAGCTGTAGGTCCCGTTGCCAGGTAACCAGCTGGTTCCTAGCCACGTAGAAATATCTAATCCTTCGGGCCAGCCCTAGGAGAGCTGTTAATTAGCTCAGTGGTCTGGTAAAACTAAGATATACTTAATCATTGAAGGTGAATTTACATTTATATATATGTATATATTATATATATATATATATATATATATATATATATATATATATATATATATATATATGGTTACCAGTTTGATAATGACATTGGTAGGTAATTCTAATTTATTATTGTGAATCCCCTTTGCTTTCCCCATTTAAATCCATATTTAATAAAGCACAAACCACTGATTCTCCTTTTTTCTCTCTCTCACACATCCAGCTTTTATCCTGTTTCTCTCTCTCTCTTGTGCTGCCCTCTTTTGGGCTTTGCAGGTAATAAAATGAGTCGACGCGAGCAATTCGGCCTCACTCTTGCATAGCTCCGAGTCAGGTCCGGGTCACACACACTCGGGCATACCCTCTGATCCAGCATTCACCTGGCAAGCTCACGTGCCTGTGTGCCCTCATGTGGCAGCCCCTGGCCCTTACCCACACCTTGAAGAAATCAACTTCCTTCGTCTACACTTTCACATAGCAGTATCTCGGGAAAAAGGTGAAGAACAGAATTGTGGTGGCAATCAATTTAAATATCATTCTTTTCCATGTATCAGTGCTTGTGCGATCCTCCATAGTGATTCAGTAATCCCTACAACTGTGGCCCCCTTTAGAAAGTTCTGTGGTTTAAGAGCTGTGGTTCCCTAGGAAGTGGCTGTATTCAATTCCTCCCCTTCTCAGCACAATAACGTTTGAGCAGTGATTCATTCTTTCTTTGCCCTCTCAGGAATCTTAAGATTTATGTTGAGCTCATATCCGACCCCTTATTGTACGTATGTTTATACGATGGTTGTATTGCAGGAGTTCAGCAATTTCCTGCTGTGAAGGTGGATCTCCCCTATCCTTATGCTCTTGGCCCATAAATGCATGCTGCAAATCATCACACATGTCCCTGAATGCATGCTCATTGCTCCCAGCAATTGTTCCAGTACCTGGCCTCATGAGAGGGTTATTAACATCCTTGCTGGCGCCTTGAATTAGTATATTAATGTTAAGTTGTAAATACAATCTCCTGTAAATTCAGCCCTTGGAGTTTCCTTCCGATTTTTTCCCTTAGCTGGTATTTGGCCTTCACCCAAATACCTTATTTTTTTTATCTGATTAGGTTTGATTGGACTCCCCCCTTTAGTCGCAGTCAAAAATAAACCTCCGTTGCAGATCAATGGCGCCCTTGCCAGGAGCTCAATTTCGATGTGTTTTCATGGGAGGAAAATTAATCTGAAAATCCAGCGCCATAAGCCCATTAAAGCTAAAGGAAGAGAAACCCCACAACAAGGTAAGAGTATCTTTTCCAAGTTTAGGCACTTATTGTTAGGGAAAATCAATTGTGACTGCCACCTTTTTTCGGCTAGAAATAGGAAGCTTAGAATTGTGTGCATGCTTAATTTAACTATGAGAGAGAGAAGTTTTGATCATTAACCATTAGTTTTATGTACTATGCAGAAGCAAGGTAGCTAGGAAAAGTGCTATAATTACCTAGGAAGCAGTGCCAGGTTTCCTTTGCAAATGAAATAACTCGTGAAAATCTTGTGTCGAAAGAGATAGTCTCGTGAAAATCTTGTGTCGAAAGAGATTGCTTTAACTAGGCGTATGACTGCTCTCTGTTGGTTTTTATTTTAACAGGCAAATACGAGTTATACAGTGTTTAATATTCACCGACCGAGTCATCCTCTCTCTCTCTCTCTCTCTCTCTCTCTCTCTCTCTCTCTCTCTCTCTCTCTCTCTCTCTCTTTTGCATGGTCTCTGCCCACGTGGCATGAAAGTAGGACCTATAGCAGGCAAGAACAGGCAACAACACGTTGTAGCTACTCCTCGAGAACGATAACCTCTGAGGAGGTAATTAGGCTCAATCCAGTACCTCCCATTAATTCATGTATAATTTTTTCTCTCTCTTTTGTAAGAAGCGTTGTTTAACACAACTGGATAACATCGAAAAGAAAAATAATCTTGTGTAAGCCTTTGATTAAGGGGAAATATTCATTTTGATAGTGGCGTGAGCAAGTTCATTTAAATCAATCGCATTTTACCCCGTGAGGTAGCGCGGGAGAACATAGCCCACACATTCACAGACCAGCTGTGTTTTGGTTAGAAGCCACCCCCCTCCCCTTTCCCCTAGCCAGTCCCCCAGCTGTCTGGGTTTTGCAGTCACTGAACTTGTGATTTCCCACGATAAGGAGATAAAAATAGGAAAGGTAAGTGCGTTGACCATCCATTGTGTATTTAACAGGGCCCGTCAGGTGTTAAAGGACCGAACTGGGAGATGTGAGAAATAATTTGATCTAAAGAACCATGGAACTATATAACTTCGCGTCTTTGTAATGCCATTTCCTTATATAATTCGCCGTTGCGAATTCCATTACTGTCTGTCGACTGGAAAAAGAAAGAGAATTCCAAGAGAGAAAAGGAGCAGCACAAAGGGCATAGAAGGAAGCAGAAAGGGCTCACCAACTGGCTATGACTAATGCTGGCATACACTCCACCCTCAGTAGCATGGGCACCTGCATCCAACGGTGGAATGAATCTGAGCCGGAGGGCTGGCTTGACCACGCAGAAAAGGTCCTGGAGAACTTCCAGTCTCCTCCCACTGAAGTAGCCCTCATCAGGGGAAAACATTTAGAGGGAAAGGGGGCCATCGCTTTTCAAGCCCTCCCTGCTCATGAGCAAGGAGATCTCGCTCACAGAAGGGAGGCCATCGTCAAAGCCTTCAAAATTAACCCCCCCCGGCAGGTGGAGACAAAAATGGAGGAGCCTGCTGAAGGAGTCTGGGCAAACATGGTCTAAATGGGTGGCAAAGATGCCCGCCCTCCAGAGGTAGACAAGGGCATCCAAAGCTTACTTAGTGGACAAAAATTCAAGGACGAGAGTTGTGAGTGGGCGAGGTGAATATCTGGGACACCCACCACCAACTACAAAGTTCCCTAAACAAGAAAATTCGCCCTGTCACTCGTCGCTCCCTCTCTTGCCAAATCCCAGATAACAGAGCGTCAAAATAATCAGCCGCATAAGCCTGTGTGCGGGCGTTAGTAATAAACCTGGGCATTCCTCCAAGCAATGCCTCACTATACCTGATCCTCCTCAGTCGACTCCCGCTCCCCCTCAGAATGGACATCACCAAACTAACAATAACAGCCATTGGCAGCAGAACAACCTCAAGGTCTAATTGCCCCAAAAGGGCCACTGCTCCCGCTATTGCTATGGCAGTGACAGATCCATCAACTCTAGGTCCCCCAGCTCAGGGCCACATTTTTGTTGCACCTCCCAGAGGTCATTATCCTGCCCACCAGATCAGAGCATTTGATGACTCTTGTGCACAGCTCTCGGTAATTAAGGAAGATAAAGTACCTCCCAGAGCAAGGATTGAGAGGCATAATTTGATTGCTATTGAGAGCCTCAATCATATTAGAATGTTCCTTCCCACCGTCCGTTTGAGGATCACACAGCCTCACCATTCAAAAATATGTACTCTGGCGGTGGCTACATATGTAATGTGAATGAGCACTAGATATAAATGATATATAATTAATAAATGGAAATTAGGTCGATAACAAGTGATGGACAGTTAGATGCAAAAACAGTAAAGCATCAAGTGTTTTGGGTTCTGGGAAAATTTACAAACACTGAATTCCTTGGGATGTTCAATCGAAACAAAGTCAAGCCACAGTGGCAAGATTGCGGGAGCTCAAATGACCTGGTTAACTCGGAATCACACGATTGTGACGTCAATGTGCCGAATAGGATGTATACATGAGACACAGGAAAAGGCACATTGGAATCATGAAGAGACTAGTGTGCATACATCCGTACGTCTACTAGCATGCATGCATTCGTATGTCTATTAGCATACGTGCATTCGTACGTCTGTTAGAGCAAATGAATGGAACAAAATCTCTAGCGTGGTAATTAATGGGGGAATATTACGACAGACATTGAGTAGAAACCAGGACATAGGAGGTGCCTGGAGATCCATGCAGATAAGGTAAAGTAGAAGAGAAAAAGACGTTAAACTTTGAACAGTGACATTTATTTCAGAGGTTCTGAAAGGGGAAGTGTGGTGCAATGCTTAAGATGATTGATGAACTTTAATATTTACCATTTTTTATTATTGTGACTTCCTTTGCAGACGGATTCAGATTGTCACTATCGAGACTGAATTCTCTAGACTTTTATCTGACATTATTTGATAGAGACTAATGGAGTTATTTGACAGTGACGATAAGTGGTGAATAGTTCTATTCAATATGATTAGGCAGAACAGTAATGGTATTTCATGGTTTTGGGACTTTAGATTCCTTTTATTTCATTTTCATCTTAGCTATTTTGGGGAAAATAAAGACTATTTCTTTATCACAAGACTTTGAATTAGCCTAAGATTTAATGATTGATTTCAACTATGCAGAGAGGGAAGACAATGGGAACATCAAAGGTAGGTCACGTTACCAAGAGTAGAATTCCCTCCTATTAGTTAAACAGGGTCATTTGACAATGTAACACATACATTCCCGGTGATTATGACGTCTTGTAAGGCCAAGACATTACGCCTCCTAATTTTGAACTGTCTTAGGGCTCCTGCCCTTACCTCACTCCAGACCACTTCTGCAGTCCTCCCAGACATGCCCTTTCACAGCCAGTGTCGCTCCCTGCTCTGCCCCGTATGTGCGTTGAGCCAAATTTGAATCCGCATTGTCAGTAACTAGGCAAGAATCGAGTCTCCCTCTCGAAGCTCCCCATCCAGGGCAATGCAACCTGGGATTCCCCAGGACATACCTGACTGTAACAGAAGATCCACCAAAGGTGCAGCCATGGAAACCGCACCAAAGTCGGTCACCCCAAATCAGGAGCCCATAATAACTTCCTCCTCTTCCCCTCTGACAGCAGCTAACCAGTCCGAGAGTAAGGACTCTGCCGAACCTCGGTTGGCCAAAGAACATCCGAGAAGGAGTCAAGCAGAACTAGGCACAGGGGCGAACGCTGTTCTTCCGACTGTCGCAGTAGTTGGGGCCGATGCTATTACAGCACCTTCAGTACCCTTACGTCTCTTGAGTCTCCCCACGGCGTCGTCAAACCAACCTCAAAGAGGTCGAAGGAAGAGAGATAGAGGACGCCAAGGATTCCAGCAACTTTGGAGGAGCCCATAGGCTCTCTCCGCACTAGTCCCCTGGTATAGCGCCATATACCTTTCAAGAGAATTCCGGCCCTTCTCCATCCAGAGGAGAGTGCCCGATTCTGCTGCGTCAACTTCTTTCTTCCTTTTTTGTGACTGTTCTTAAGTTGTACTTTACATACCCTCTTCTTTGTAATATCCTTCCTACTTCATCTTTGCCTCTTTCTATTGTATATTCTGCTTAGGCAGCACCCATTCTCCAGGAGATCTGGCATTGGAGAATTTGATAAGACATTGAGATTTAATATGATGGCATACACGAGCTTCTATCGATGGCCTTTAAGAAGTCCCCAGATTTCCTACACTAAGTGGCACCTCTGGCACCATATTTGGTAAAGGGGTATTAATACACACGTATGACAAACCAGAAAACAGGTTTTACTTGGCCTACTAAGGCGATATTAGTGAAGCATAGCTTCATTTATTCTTTTGCATTAATCATGTATTTAGATGTATATACCATCACCCCCAGTATTCTGTTATTAGTGTTTATGTATTCTCGACCGAGAGTCAATATTTAGTTCTATCTTTATTTTTATTATTTGTCTCTGCCCGCCTGTCACAGGGCTCGATTGGTATTACGTAACCGTAGGCTTCCTAACACACCTGCGGACATGAGTTTTGTAATGCCCCCTCAGAGCAAATTAACCGCATGAAATGTTTTACGTTGAAACACATAGCATTCATATTCGATAGAACTAAGTTTATTACTAACTCTTTTAGAACAAGGTTAGATTAAGTAAAATTTTAGTAAGATAAAATTATATGCTTACTAATATTTTACAATTTGTTATATTCTATTTCTTTAAAATAATTATGTTAAACTTATTAGCTAATCCTTGAGAACAAAAGCCTGGGTAAGATAAGATTTAGAATAAATTTTACTTTATTACGATTGATTTCCTTTTTAGTGTGTGTTCTTCTATACATAAGGGACTTTCCCAAGAAAACTTTCAATAATTATTAATGAATAAAAGGTATCTTTGAAAGAAGCCCAATGGTAAATTGTCATACTTATAACTAGTGGTTGTGAGTCAATGAGAGCAATGTTAGTGTTAAATGACCATAAAAAATTACATATTTAATAAAGCACAAGCCACTTTCTCCTTTTCTCTCTCTCTGCCACGCATCCCGCTTCTCTCCTTTTTCTCTCTCTTGTGCTGCCCTCTTTCGCACTTTGCGGGTAATAAAACAAGTCGACGCGCATAATTCAGCCCTCTCGCATAGCTCCAAGTCGAGTCCGGGTCACACACTCTCGGGCATACCCTCTGACCCAGTGCAGAGCAATCACCTGGCGAGCTCACGTGTCTGTGTGCCCTCACGTGGCAGCCCCTGGCCCTTACCGACGCCTCAAAGAAGTAGACTTCCTTCGTCTACACTTTCACGAAGCAGTATATCAGGAAAAAAGTAAAATACGGAATTGTGGTAGCAATCAACTTAAATATCATTCTTTTCCTTGCATCAGTGCTTGTGCAATCCTCATAGTGATTCAGTAATCCCCACAGCCGTGCCACCCCCCACCCCTTAGAAGATTCCTTGGTTTAAGAGCTGTGGTTCCCTAGGAAGTGTCTATATTCAATTCCTCCCCTTCTCGGTACAGTAACGTTTGAGCAGTAATTCATTCTTCCTTTGCCCTCTCAGGAATCTTAAGATTTATGTTAAGCTCATATCCGACCCCCTTGAAACACACGTGTTTATACGATGATTGTATTGCAGGTGTTCTGCAATTTCATGCTTTGGAGGTGGATCACCCCTATCCCTATGCTTTGGGCCCGTAAATGCACTCTGCGAATCATCACATGTGTCCTTGATTGCGTGCTCATTGCTCCCAGCAATTGTTCCAGTACCTTAGCTGGTATTTGGCCTTTAGCCGACACCTTATTTTTTATATCTGACTAGGTTTGATTGGACTCCCTCCTTTAGTCACAATCAGAAATAAACGTCCATTGCCGGAGCCATCAGACCTAATTCAGACCATTATACAAATCTAAAAGTTGTGATAGATGTAGAAGTAAGTCATCAATAGGTACTTTAGGACAAAGATGTCACATCAAAACTGGTTAATTTATCTGTATTGGATAATTCAATGCGGGATAGTCTAGAACAGAAATCAATGAGGGTTTGAAATAGTACTTGAGATAGGTGATAGTAATTTAACTAAATATTTTGGCAATTTATAACTAATTTTGCATTGAAATTTTTTATGACCTCAGCTAAGGTTTTTTTGTAAGTATAGAGTCAGATAATAAAACTTCTATTATTTCAGCATAATTCTTTTTATCCATTATTACAAAACCATTGGATTTATCAGCTTTAGTAATGTGTAAACTTTTATCTATCTTGGTAAAATAAATTGCATCTATAAACCTATTTATATTCTCAAGCACGCGAACTTTCCTGCTACATTGAACATATATATATATATATATATATATATATATATATATATATATATATATATATATATATATATATATATATATATATATATATTTATATATATGTATATACATATATATGTGTATATATAAACCTCCATTGGCCCATTTTATTGTTTATGTAATTCTAACCATCCTATTGTAGTTTATACCGACCACAACTCCTTAGTCTTTATCCAATATTTCAAAGATAAAAATATGCGAATTCTTAGGTGGAGTGTGACCCTCCAAGAGTATGATCTCGAGATACGGCATATACCTGGCAGGGATAATATAGTTCCCGACCTTTTGTCTAGGTCCTTTACAATAGAATGAATTTTCAGCGATAATAACCATTCTTTATGTTTTTCAGGATTTCACTTCATTTGTTAAAATTTAAGGTAATCTTTAGAGTGATTTCATTTCGTTAGCACTTTGAATTTTCTAAAAAAAAATTCTTTTAGATATATATATATTTTTTTTTTTGGTGGTGGGGAGGTGTAATGGAGTTAACTCATTTGATTAATTTTGTATTTTTGCTATGCTTTTGACCTCGCACATTAAAGTAAGCTTCTGTTTGCTTTTGTCCAGTTTTGTTTATATATGTTTTTTGAAAGATGTACTTGAAGTCTTTTCCTCCCCTCAAAGTCACCCATGTAAGTGTCTTTATCTTTCCATGTTTGATGGTTTTTTGGCTGTTCATCACCTGTTTTGTTTTCATCTCTACTGGTGATGTGGGGACCTCTGGAGTGATAAAACGGAAGTTAACGGCTCTGTATAGAAGGTTTTAAGCATCTATATTTTCTGACGGCTTATGGCAGTTTGCACAAATATTCTGGAGACGCCCTCGACGTTTTTGCAACTGGTGCCATCTTGGAGGTGTTCTTTGCCATCACCTATGAGCAGTATTTTTGCTGGCATCTCTTCAGTTCGTGTAAGGGATTGTGTGATGCCCTTCCTTTGCAAGGCATATACTTCGTGGTTGTGTGATGCCCTTCCTTGCCATACATACTTTTGGAGGCGAACCTCGCCCGTCATTGCCCTTGCCCCTCAGCTTGCTGAACCTCTGGAGCCGTTAAGGGGCCTCCCAGGGGTGGAGAAAAGGGTAAGAACCCAGGCTCTGTGTGGTTGTCATAACTATTCTTACCCATAGAGACGACTTGTGTTGGGTGTCTCCTACTTTGTGGCAATGTTGGAATTTACCGTTGGAGACAACAC
>NC_061100.1:57410567-57418067 GCF_015104395.2 Macrobrachium nipponense
ACAGTTCAGTGGACGCTAATCCAATCAGCCAACAGAGACGCTATAAGTTCATATTCGATTTCTGACCTTACAAATCACCCCTCGATCTGGATGCTTTCGTTAATTAAGAAAATGCGATATGGGAACCCCGTTCTACCATGTTTTGGCCAATTCGAAGCGTTTTGACAGCACGTAAGCCTTTTTGTTATGAATAATTATCACATCGAACCGTGATCCATTTATATATCAATTCAAGCTACAAATGTCGCCTTTTAATTACTAAATTCAGCTTTACCTCCCAAATGATTTACATTTTTCATATATGTACCGAAGGGGGAATTTTTTAATTGATAAGAATTTCGTCCCCCCCATGGGATTCGGAACACCGTCCAAGTGGAACCGGGAACCGAAATCCAAGAACGGAAGTCCAGGTGACGCTCTCCAAACTCAGCCACCAGAGAAACGCTATAAGTTCATATCGATTCTGACCTTACAAATCACCCTGATCCTGGAATGCTTTCGTAATTAGAATCGATATGGAACCCCCCGTCCTAACCATGTTTGGCCAATTTCGAGCGGTTTGACAGCACGTAAGCCTTTTTGTTAATGAATAATTATCACATTCGAACCGTGATCCATTTATAGATTCAATATCAAGCTAACAAAGTCCTTTAATATCTAAATTCACTTTACCCTCCCAAATGTATATTTTCATATATGTCCGGAAGGGGAATTTTTTAATTGATAATAATTTTCGTTCCCCCCCCATGGGGATCGAAACCACCGTCCAAGTTGGACGGGGAGCGAAATCAGAACAGTCAGGTTGGAACCCCGCTATCCAATCATCCAACAGAAGACGCCTATAGTTGGTCCCATAATTCGAGCTGACCTTTGACAAAGCACCCTCGATCTGGATGCCTTTTCGGTTAATTAGAATCGATAGGACCCCTTCTTACCATTTTGGCAATTCGAGCGTTTGACAGCAACCGTATAACCGAGTTTATGAATAATTTCACATCGAACCGTAATCCATTATATAAGCAATTCAATCTAAACAAATGTCCCTTTTAATATCTAAATTCACTTTACCTCCCAAATGAATATATTTTCAATATATGTACCGAAGGGGAATTTTTTAATTGATTAATAATTTTCCGTCCCCCCCAATGGGAATTCGAACGCCATCCGTCCAAGTGTGACGGGGACGAAATCAGAAACAGTCCATGTGACGCTATCCAATCAGCCAACAGAGAACCGCTATAAGTTCCAGATCGATTCTGACCTTACAAATCAAACCCTCGATCCTGGATGCTTTCGTAATTGAATCGATATGGTAACAACCCGTCTACCAATGGTTGGCCAATTCGAGCGTTTGACAGTCACGTAGCCTTTTGTTATGAATAACGTTATCACATCGAACGCCGTGCTCCCATTTATTAATATCAATTCAGCTACAAAATGTCCTTTAATATCTAAATTCACTTTACCTCCCCAAATGATATTTATTTTCATATTATTTACCGAAGGTGGGGAATTTTTTAATTGATTAATAATTTCGTCCCCCCCATGGGGGGGGTGATTGTAAGGTCAGAATCGATATGAACTTATAGCGTCTCTGTTGGCTGATTGGATAGCGTTCACTGACTAGTCTGATTTCGTTCCCCTTGCCCCGTCCACTTGGACGGTGTGGTTCTGTTATGCCCATGGGGGGAGGGTGGCGAAATTATTATCAATTAATTAACCAAAAAATTCCCCCCAATTCAGGTACATATATGAAAATATATCATTTGGGAGGTAAAGTGAATTTAGATATTAAAACGGACACTTTGTTTAGCTTGAATTGATATATAAATGGATCACGGTTCGATGTGATAATTATTCATAACAAAAGGCTACGTGCTGTCAAACGCTCGAATTGGCCCAAACCCCACCAACATCGGTATACGGGGTCCCAGGGGTTCCGATACGAGGTTCTAATTAAGGACTAAAGCATCCAGATCGAGGGTTTGTGATTTGGATTGTCCCAAGGTCAGAATCGATATGAACTTTGTTATAGTCGTCATTGTTGGCTTTGTGATTGGATAGCGTCAGCTGACTGTTGGCTGATTTCGTCCCCGTCTCCACTTGGACGGCTTGGCGGTTCGATCCAATTTGGGTGGGGGGACGAGGGGGGACGAAATTATTAATCAATTTAAAAAAATTCCCTTCGGTACATATATGAAAATATTCAATTTTGGGAGGTAAAGTGATTTAGAATAGTAAAGGACATTTGTAGCTTGAATTGAATATATCAAAAATGGATCAACGTTCGATGTGATAATTATTCATAACAAGCTACGTGCTGTCAAATCGCTCGATTGCCCACATGGGTAAGCTGGGGGTTCTTCCATATCGATTCTAATTACGAAAGCATCCAGATCGAGGTGATTTGTAAGGTCAGAATCGATATGAACTTATAGCGTCTCTGTTGGCTGATTGGATAGCGTCACTGACTGTTCTGATTTCGTCCCCGTCCACTTGGACGTGGTTCGATCCCATGGGGGGGACGAAATTATTATCAATTAAAAAATTCCCCTTCGGTACATATATGAAAATATATCATTTGGGAGGTAAAGTGAATTTAGATATTAAAGGACATTTGTAGCTTGAATTGATATATAAATGGATCACGGTTCGATGTGATAATTATTCATAACAAAAGGCTACGTGCTGTCAAACGCTCGAATTGGCCAACATGGTAGACGGGGTTCCATATCGATTCTAATTACGAAAGCATCCAGATCGAGGGTGATTTGTAAGGTCAGAATCGATATGAACTTATAGCGTCTCTGTTGGCTGATTGGATAGCGTCACTGACTGTTCGATTTCGTCCCCTTCCGTCCACTTGGACGGTGGTTCGATCCCAATGGGGTGGGGGGGACGAAATATTATCAATTAAAAAATTCCCTTCGGTACTATATGAAATATATCATTTGGGAGGTAAAGTGAATTTAGATATTAAAGGACATTTGTAGCTTGAATTGATATATAAATGGATCACGGTTTGCGATGTGATATATTCATAACAAAAGGCTACGTGCTGTCAAACGCTCGAATTGGCCAACATGGTAGACGGGGTTCCATAGCGATTCTAATTACGAAAGCATCCAGATCGAGGGTGATTTGTAAGGTCAGAATCGATATGAACTTATAGCGTCTCTGTTGGCTGATTGGATAGCGTCACTGACTGTTCTGATTTCGTCCCCGTCCACTTGGACGGTGGTTCGATCCCATGGGGGGGACGAAATTATTATCAATTAAAAAAATTCCCCTTCGGTACATATATGAAAATATATCATTTGGGAGGTAAAGTGAATTTAGATATTAAAGGACATTTGTAGCTTGAATTGATATATAAATGGATCACGGTTCGAGTGATATTATTCATAACAAAAGGCTACGTGCTGTCAAACGCTCGAATTGGCCAACATGGTAGACGGGGTTCCATATCGATTCTAATTACGAAAGCATCCAGATCGAGGGTGATTTGTAAGGTCAGAATCGATATGAACTTATAGCGTCTCTGTTGGCTGATTGGATAGCGTCACTGACTGTTCTGATTTCGTCCCCGTCCACTTGGACGGTGGTTCGATCCCATGGGGGGGACGAAATTATTATCAATTAAAAAAATTCCCCTTCGGTACATATATGAAAATATATCATTTGGGAGGTAAAGTGAATTTAGATATTAAAGGACATTTGTAGCTTGAATTGATATATACAAATGGATCACGGTTCGATGTTGATATTATTCATATATATATATATATATATATATATATATATATATATATATATATATATATATATATATATATATATATATATATATATGTTATATATATATATATATTATATATTAGTATATATATATATATATATATATATAATATATATATATATATATATATATATATATATATATATATATATATATATAGGTAGATCAAAAAGTCCCTATGCACCTCAAGTTTTATGATACGATGCTTGAGTGACAGCATAACCCTTAATTAAGATCTGAAATAAGCACGACAACCATACAACATCAATATCAACCAAGAAAACACAAAATAACACTGGCTACTTCTGACTGACTGCCTTTTCCCACTTACTGACTCTTCACGACTCCCCATAACAGACTCTCGCTATTGATATACTCGGCGACTCTCCCAGAGACAAGCCAGACGCTTACGCCCGCCATCAAACCGATCTTTCTCTTTCTCTCTCTCGATCACTCGCTAACTCACACTCTTTAGAAAAACGCAAACGCACTTTCATATCATATAGCAACACCAAATAAAAAACATGACATATCAAACGCATGAAAACATCTAAACTCTCAACCCAATGACGCTCTCTCTCTCTCTCTCAAGCAACCCTCGAAGACGATGTCAAATGTAACTACCATTATCATTCCTCCATAATACCTCTCGTGGTAGCTGTGTGGTTAAAGGCGCTTCACTGTACGTCCTAATATCTTGGTTCATAGGTTCGCGTCCTGGAGCAGGAGAAATTATTATCAACTAAAAGATTCCCCTTCGGTTAACATATATGAAAATATATTAATTCCGAGGTAGAGCAAAATAGATATTAAAGGACATTTGTAGCCTGTCCAGACCCCAAGCCTCCAACATACGTAATCGCACTGCAAAACCAACATCAATTATGCAGATTTTAAAATCGTATCTTCCACGCAAGAAGTGGGCGACCAACTAGTTTAGAGTCCATCATAATTAAAACTGCCATCCCCTCTTTTAACCACTCAGACAGCCTCCACACAGCTATTCATAGCAGAACTAGTTGTTTGTTTATATTTTGGTCTGGACTTCAAATTTTGCTTATCCTATTTCTTCTTAGATATTTTCTTTCCTTTTTTAAGTCAGTTTATGTAGGATATGTCAGTTTGTACAGTGAGTTTTAAATTGTTATTTTATACTTTTGCGTTTTTTACGATATTTTAAGTTTTTGTTTTTATTTTTTGTAAATTGCAGCCTTGAAGATGCCATATGATTTTGCGTAACACCTTCGGCAAAATAAGCTGTTGTTTTAATAACCGTGCTGCCTTTTCCTGGATGCCCCCTTAACCCTCTTACGCCGAAGCCCTAAAAATCAAAATGTCCCCCGTATGCCGGGCCCGGTTTGGAGTGAGGGCGGAAGTGGAAAAAATAATTTTTTCAAAAAATCACAGCGCGCGTAGTTTTGAAGATTAAGAGTTCATTTTTGGCTCCTTTTTTGTCATTGCCTGAAGTTTAGAATGCAACCATCAGAAATGAAAAATAATATCATTATCATATGTAAATAATGCGATATATGGTAGCGAAAAAAAAATTCATACATAACTTGTATTCAATCACGCTGTGCAGAAAACGGTCAAAGCTAACCAGTTACTTTTTTTGCGTTGTATTGTACACTAAATTGCAATCATTTTTATATATAATACATTGTAAAACAATAAAAGCAACACCGGAAAAATATTATCACAAAATGATGTACGAATTCGTAACGCGCGGACGCAAAAAAATATTTTTTTCAAAAATTCACAGTAAATCACAATATTGTTCTAGAGACTTCCAATTTGTTTCAAAATTAAGACAAATGATTGAATATTATGATACTGCAAGAGTTTAAGATAAAATTGCAGATTTTGACCATTTCGGACGAGTTAAAGTTGACCAAATGTCGAAATTTTTATATATATATTTTTTTATATGCACATATTTCGGAAATGGAAACAGCTACAACCTTTAATTATTTTCTGTTGTATTTTTCATGAATTTGCGCACATTTTGATATATAAAACTCTATAAAAAGGCTAATATGAAAAGGAGCAAATATTAGGATAATGCGATCTACGCATTTCGGAGATTTTCGGCCGCGAAGCGGCGCGCGGAGAGAAAAAGATATTTTTTTCAGAAATTCACCATAAATCACAATATTGGCTAGAGACTTCAAATTTGTTTCAAAATGAATATAAATAAATGAGTATTACTAAGCTGTAAGATATTTAGCTTACAATTACGTTTTTCGACCATTTCAATTGCATCAAAGTTGACCGTATGTAGTATTTTTTCCAATTATCGTAATTTATATGCAGATATTCCAGAAATGAGAAAAGCTACAACTTTAAATTAATTATTTTTGTTGTATTCTTCATGAATTTACGCACATTTTGATATATGAAACTGTATAAAAACGGCTAATATGAAAAGGAGCAAATATTAGGATAATGCGATCTACGCATTTTCGGAGATTTTCGGCCGCGAAAACGGCGCGCGGAGGGAAGAAAGATATTTTTTTCAGAAAATTCACCATAAATCACATATTGTTCTAGAGACTTCAAATATGTTTCAAAATTAATAAAATAATGGAATATTACTAGGCCGTAAGAGATTTAGCTTACAATTACGTTTTTCGACCATTTCGATTGCGTCAAATTTGACCATACGTAGTTTTTTTTCCATTTATCGTAATTTATATGCAGATATTTCAGAAATGAGAAAAGCTACAACCTTTAATTATTTTTTGTTGTATTTGTCATGAATTTGCGCACATTTTGATATATAAAACACTATAAAACGGCTAATATGAAAAGGCGAAAATGTTAGGATAATGCGATCTACGAATTTCGGAGATTTTCGGCCGCGAAGCGGCGCGCGGAGGGAAGAAAGATATTTTTTTCAGAAATTCACCATAAATCACAATATTGTTCTAGAGACTTCAAATTTGTTTCAAAATGAAGATAAACAAATGAATATTACTAGGTTGTAAGAGATTTAGCTTACAATTACGTTTTTTGACCATTTCCATTGCATCAAAGTTGACCGTACGTAGTTTTTTTTCCAATTATCGTAATTTATATGCAGGTATTTCAGAAATGAGAACAAAATGCTACACCTTTAATTATCTTTTTTGTTGTATTCTTCTTCATGAATTTATGCACATTTTTATATATGAAACTGGATAAAACGGCTAATATGAACAGGAGCAAATATTAGGATAAATGCGATCTACGCATTTCGGAGATTTTCGGCCGCGAAGCGGCGCGCGGAGGGAAGAAAGATATTTTTTTCGAAATTCACCATAAATCACAATATTGTTCTAGAGACTTCAATTTGTTTCAAAATGAATATAAATAATGAATATTACTAGGCCGTAAGAGGTTTAGCTTACAATTGCGTTTTTCGACCATTTCGATTGCATCAAAGTTGACCGTACGTAGTTTTTTTTTCAATTATCGTAATTTATATGCATATATTTCAGAAATGAGAAAAGCTACAACCTTTAATTATTTTTTGTTGTATTTGTCATGAATTTGCGTACATTTTGATATATGAAACTCTATAAAACGGCTAATATGAAAAGGAGAAAATGTTAGGATAATGCGATCTACGCATTTCGGAGATTTTCGGCCGCGAAGCGGCGCGGAGGGAAGAAAGATATTTTTTTCAAAAATTCACCATAAAACACAATATTGTTCTAGAG
>NC_061100.1:57428067-57450567 GCF_015104395.2 Macrobrachium nipponense
GCACACTTGTATTGGGAGCATCTCACTTTTAGTCCTTTTGATGTTAGACAAATATAAATCTTGTTACATTCTTTGCTAGGAACACTGCATACAATATTGTTTGAATTGGGCACTGCAGGAGTGAAATTAGGATGAAATGGTAAACAGAGAATATTCTTAAGTTCTTTGTTAACACTTGCTAGATTGTAATACATCCTTTTTACTTTGTTTTGACAAAGATGCAAAAAGTATGGAGGGTAATATAATGAATCTCCCGTTCTGTCAATAATCTTAAACTCCTCTTCCAAAAATTCAGAATTACAAATTCTAAGACCTCTAAGATACTTACTGGCAAATGTTGGTACCTTAATTTGTTTAGCATGGTTAGAGTAAATATGAATATACGACAAATTATTCATGGGTTTCATATATACTTTCAAAAAAAAATTGTTTTATTTATAATAACTAAAACATCCAAAAATTATATACATTTATTTTCTTCATAGCCATACCAAATATTTGTTCATGAACATTACCAACGAAAGTAAATTTTCAATTTTTTATACAAAGGGATATAAAATTAATAATAACATGGGTATGTAATTCTAGATTATACAAGTCCAAGTGTTGTGATAAACATTGAGGTGAGTCATCAATAAGAACTTTAGTAAATAAAGATGTCACATCAAAACTGGTTAATTTGTCATTTCTGGATGATTCAATAGCACAGAAATCAACAGAATTTTATAAATGGGAACTTGAAATAGTGCCCAGGATAGGTGATAGTGATTAACTAGATATTTAGAAAGTTTATAACTCATAGAACCGGTTGGACTGATAATAGGCCGAAGACGAAAATCTTTGTTATGGGTTTATGATCAATCCGCACATGTAAGGTAATTATGGGCTGATTGTTGACACTTCGTTTTTATTGAACCGAATTCGTTTACTTTAGTTTTTGTTTTAGAATTGAAACTTTTGATGACTTCAGCTAATGGGTCTTTTCGTAGTCTTTTGTAAGTACCTAATCAGATAACAAGTTTTCAATTTTTTCAACATAGCTGATTTTATCCATTAATACAAAACAATTGGACATCTTGGCTTTAGTAATATGCAGACTTTTAAATGACTCCGTTTAATGAATTACATCTATAAACCTTTCCGGGAAATTCACTATTTTATTAGGTATTCGAAGTAAGCCGAAGAAAGGACCTTTAACTAAGTTCAATGAAGGTGATGCAACTGTGTTTTTCTTTTCCAGTTTGTATATCGCTGAGGCGATGTTTGTGCACGAAATGTCATCACTAATAGAATGTGATGGCCCATAGCCTAAAGCACAATTAAAATTCTGGTTTAGTTCTTGGTTTGAGAGGTATATTGCACAATCATCTTTATATATACATATCTTTATTTATGGATTTATTACGTTCCTAACTTTCGTGATTCAGTTATACATATATATATATATATATATATATATATATATATATATATATATAATGTATATATATATATATATAATTATATATATATATATATATATATATATATATATATATATATTACGTGGAAGGACAAGAAGAAAAATATGGAATGAACCCAGTATTATGCGCTTCAAAAATTATTCCTTCGCTATGCAAACAATGCGGAACATACCTAGTAATTTGTTGGAGGCCAATAGGCCATACAACAATTTTCACTTAACCACCGTCATGTGGCCAACAAGACGATTACTGTTTGCTAAACAGAAAAATTATATAAACAATTGTAAGGTCTCTTGTAAAGAAATAGAGTGATTACAGTCGGTAATTTTCCTGACCAGAAGAAAATCTTTCCGCCTGTCATCAAATCCGAATAAAAACTTATTGTAATCTTATCAGTCATGATTCGCTTTCATTTTTTCTATTTCATTATTCATATTTCTCTCTCTCTCTCTCTCTCTCTCTCTCTCTCCTCTCTCTCTCTCTCTCTCTCTCTCCAGTCGCTCTAGTCGACTTATGTGCATCTAAAAAGTAGCAGTCTATGGAGTTTCCCTTCTTTTGTGAGAATAAAAGTTAAAAAAACCTCCATACTGAATATCAAGCAACAGCTGCTGGCCGGATGCCTGAAGGGAGGTCTAGGATTTATAAAAGGAGAAATGGAAATGGGGGGCTGAAAGGGGGGGGGGGGGGGGACTTTTCTGTATCAAAAGCGAAGCCAAAATATTCTAGCTATGGCAAGAGTATATCTCTGTTTTAAATGTTTTGTGCAATACTGGGCTTCTTTTATCGTTGTTTTTACGGAATTCAAATCCTGTACTTAAAGGATAAAAAGGTGGCTTTAGAATTTTATTCTCATTTGTTAAGGCGAGGAGGCTCGTCCGTCTGAGAAGCCTGGGGAAAATAGTTAGGTAATTACATTATTTCAATATTGCCTGTGTATATGTGTACGTGTATGACACCTAAAGTTCTTTCTTTCATTCACATTTAGTTTGCGCTTATAGAGAGGTTGGTGCAACAATCCCTTCATACATCTAGTTTCTTTCCAATCTTTATCCTTCTTCCGACCTCCTTTCTTGTTTCACCTTTCCTGTATTTCACCTTTTTCTTATCCTATCATTATTCAAAACATTTTCTCCTAGATAACAATAAGAATCTACCGCTTCATTCTTTCACTGTTCATACTAACATCCAGTATCTGGTCTTTAAAACTTCCAATTAGTTACTCTCAACTTGCAAACACTTTCAGAAATTTTCAATAGTCTCTGTAGTTTCTATTCACTTTCTTCTGTCAATACTAAACTCTCTGTGAACATCAACACAATCACGACCCATTTAAATGCTCCTCTACCGGCTGTCTTGTCTTCAGACTTCTTGCATCACTCCATCCACAAAAAAATGAAAAAAAAATTAACAGTCATGGGGACTCAACATACCCCCGTCTTCGTCCTTTTTCTTCTTATTCTTCTTCGTCTTCTTTTCTTCTTCTTCTTCTTCTTCTTCTTCGTACCATTCACAATCTAAAACGCATTCCATATCCATCTTTAAATTTTCTGAAACTTCTGCCGTTTTTCTCATCTTCTCGGCCAAAACATTATGATCCCGTGGTGCTTATGGTTTCCTATTATATCTACTTCTGCCCGAGGAATAACAATTATTCTCACCCATTCTTTTGGAACTTACGCTTTACAGATACCTGACACATATCAGCATTAGTAAACATAGTACTCATTTTTTTTTTCTTTTAAGAACACCTTGCAAAAATTTCAAAATTGGACCCAGCCCCCATTGTTCCATTGAATTCTAAATATGGTCAGTATTTTCTAATAAATCTTAATGCAAAAGTCTCACCTGAATAAAAGTAGATACTAAATCGTTCCGATGTACATTAACCCTACCCGGGGAGTCGTGGGAAATCATTAAAAGTAAGACCTGCAATTTCAATCAATGAGCAACATAAAACAGCTAAGCGCAAAGAATTGTTTTTTATATATAAATTCCCGATTAATCATATTGTAGTATTGTTGGCAACAGTCATAGAAAGAATGGTTGCGTCGACTGGAATAGGCCTGTTAATTCCAAGGAGCTCGAGGCTCAAAGAATGCCGCAAAAAAATCTCTCAAATACAGAAGGAAGTGCTACTAAAATATTTCCGTTCTTCAAGTGATCTAGAAACTGAAAGATCTTATTGTAGAAATTAATCTTCTCAGGTCAAGTCAGTAAATTTTTTTGTGTTTTCATTTTTGATAAATGAACTGGGGCTGCTATTGAAGAGTTTTGGTATGCCCTAGACACATACACTAGTCTTAATTTTTGCAAACAAACATTTTAGCAAAACTTTTCTGCAAAAGCAAACCCAAAATAAATTGCATTCACTTACATTCAGTACTGATTACATACTTCAAAATTCTAGAACTGCAGCAAGCAGATTTTGTACTTTGTTTCGGCAACACATTTCGGTGATTATTCCTCGCCGCTGTCATCTTAATTAAATCTGGAAACCTAAATCAATCGAAATCGCAACCTAAATAAAATGAGAGGGGCGGACACATCCTACTAGAAATTATCAAATCGTATCCCGTTTGGAGTTCCTTCCTCGCCGTTCAAGCGAACGAAGTACGCCGTTAAAAGATGTTCATCGTAAACGGTAATGCCTCGACCATGGACGAAGTATATCACGTCGAATTAAGGCGCCTCTGGTATGGGCAACTTGACAAAACCGGTCGGACATTCTATAGCGTTGGACTGGACATTTTAATCACTTTGGAAATCGACTCGACAGTTTTCTTATAACGATGTTTCTGTGCATATATCTATGCGCGCATTAGAGGATATACACGATTCATGTGAGTCTAGCTAGCCATACGAGTGTATGAGGATCTGTTTTTATACTCAAACCAAGTACGATGGCCTCAGATAGCCTGAATCCTGACAGAGTGAACAACTGTGAAGAAGAATGCTGAAACAGTAACATATTCTTTTAATAAGCATGAACCCTCTTTAGATGTCAGACCCCCTTACTAAGCTTGCCAAGTTATGTAGAGAGACGTATTGTTATTGTCCTTACTCCTACAGAATGTCAAATATCATATGAGAGAACGTTCGCAAATGTGAGACGTTGAAATCAGTTACTGGTAGGGAATATGGTAATTACAGCACTATCACATGTTACCAATGCTAGAAACTATAGAAATATGGATTCAGTTTTTGCTTTGAATGCCGATTGCAGTATGCGCTGATGAAGTTTTAATGAAGGTGCACAGAAGGGCTCAATGGAAGTTTTTTTCACAAGAGCATTCGTGATAAATTTAGCACGGACTAGGCAGCGGATATTTTGCTTTTCTATAACCATTCCACTGTAAATACAGCAGTTTCTTGTGTGAATAAATAGGATATAAAAAGTTCAGTCTTCCCTGGCAATTAAAGTATGGTTGAATGAAATACCTGACATTCCCCGAGTTTATCAAGATTACGTTTATTCCGTTTCAACATAATTTGTATCAGATAGCAACGGCTAAGTAATCTTTAATAGGTCAACTAACCGTTACACGGAGAACTAATACAACCATCTTAAGGGCACGGTTTAGGGCGTGAGTAGCCTGCGAAATTGTAGATTCAAAATACAGTTACAAATCATTTATATTTATGAGAACTTTCTTTTAATGTTAGGGTGCGGCCACACAGCTGTAGAACACATCGCCATACATCACAAACAGGTGGAAAGCAGGTGAGTGATGTCTGGTAGTCCTAACCAGAGCTTCAGTATTGCGGTCGTTGATTTGTTTTCAGTTACTATCCATTCCAGGGGCCGTGAAATAGTGTTTTTCGTAAGCAACTTTTAAACCGAGTGTTTCTAGCATTGTCTTAATTTATGGTAGTACACTGAATTGACAGATGTATACCTAATTAAGCCGTTTATTCTTAGAAAAAATACCAACTTATTGCTTTTTCTCAGACCGTTTCGAACAAGTGGTGCTTTATGACGCACCTGTGACGCAGAGCCATCCCCCTTACCTGATTTTTTTTTTTAATTACATATCATCATATAATTTATTGATTTGCTTTAAAAAAAAAATCCGTATTGACCAGGACAGGTAAAATGACATTCAACCATAAGTCAAACAGCCATTTGAAAAGGTATACGCTATCGACGAAGTAACTGATGCATGTCACCACTTAAGCGGACGGTTGGGTGGCTAAGCGCAGCTTTAACCTCATTTTCTTAAGTAAAAATGTTAATGAAACAGATATGGCAACATGGGCGCCCGCATATAGGGGCAAGAGGGGGCGCTTGCCACACACCCCCCCCCCCCCCCACCCCCGCCCCGTGAAACCTTGGAAAAATTTATTTATATATATATATATATATATATATATATATATATATATATATCATTCGAGCTACAAATGTCCTTTAATATCTAATTCGCTCTACCTCGGAATTGATAGCTGATAATAATTTCGTCCCCTCATGGATCGAACCACCGTCCAGTGGACAGGAACAAAATCAGGATGGACAGTGACGTTATCAAGTTGGCCGACTTCATAACGTCACTGTCCGTCCTGATTTCGTTCCCGTCCACTGGACGGTGGTTCGATCCCATGAGGGGACGAAATTATTATCAACTAAGAATTCCCCTTCGGTAAAAATATATATGAAAATATATCAATTCTGAGGTAGAGCGAATTAGATATTAAAGGACATTTGTAGCTCGAATGATTTATATGAATCACGGTGATGTGATTAGTATTCATTTGTATATATATATATATATATATATATATATATATATATATCATTCGAGATACAAATGTCCTTTAATATCTAATTCGCTACCTCTCCTCGGGAATTGATATATTTTCATATATGTACCGAGGGGGAATTTTTTAGTTGATAATAATTTCGTACCCGCATGGGATCGAACCACCGTCCAGTTGGACGGGGAACGAAATCAGGATCGGACAGTGACGCTACCGAAACGGCTATCAGAGAGGCTAAAAGGGTTATATCGATTCTGACCATTACAAATCAACGCCGATCTCGTTGCATTTTGTAATTAGAATCGATATGAAACCCCCTCCACCATGCTAGCCGATTCGAGCTTTTGACCCACGCAGCCTTGTTATGAATATTTATCACATCACCGTGATTCATATAAATCATTTGAGCTACAAATGTCCTTTAATATCTAATTCGCTCTACCTCGGAATTGATATATTTTCATATATGTACCGAGGGTTCGATCCCATTGGGGTACGAAATTATTATCAACTAAAAAATTCCCCTCGGTACATATATGAAAATATATCAATTCCGAGGTAGAGCGAATTAGATATTAAAGGACATTTGTAGCTGCGTGGGTCAAACGCTCGAATCGACTAGCATGGTGGAGGGGGTTTCATATCGATTCTAATTACAAAATACAACGAGATCGGCGTTGATTTGTAATGGTCAGAATCGATATAACCCTTTGAGCCTCTCTGATAGCCGTTTCGGTAGCGTCACTGTCCGATCCTGATTTCGTTCCCCGTCCAACTGGACGGTGGTTCGATCCCATGGGGGTACGAAATTATTATCAACTAAAAAATTCCTCCTCGGTACATATATGAAAATATATCAATTCCGAGGTGGAGTGAATTAGATATTAAAGGACATTTGTTGCTCGAATGATTTATATGAATCACGGTGATGTGATAAATATTCATATATATATATATAATATATACGTATATATATTATATATATATATATATATATATATATATATATATATATTACATTTATTACATTTAACTACATCACCCTGTTTTACTTTATTTTAGAATATATTCTTTCAGTCTAAGTAAATTAAAGATATCATTATGTATTTGTATATTTATATGCAGTATATAACTACGTTGTCCTTCCCAGAAATATTTGAATTCAGCTGAACAACACATGGAACTATTTGGGGAAAAAATCAATGTTACTTTCTCTATTTTTTCTTTATCGCATCTAGTTTCACTGCATATAATATATATATATATATATATATATATATATATATATATATATATATATATATATATATAATGTGTGTGTGTGTTTGGGCTGCGGGCGCCCATGTATGGCAATTAACAGTACTTCCGAAAGTTACGACGAAGTTTGAAACAGTATGTGCTTCAGTGGTATGGAAATTCATGAGTAGGTTTTATTTACGAAAAATGCTGCCATGGCCTCTGAAATGCATAGTAGTCTGTGATAATTACACGGTAAGTTCTAGGCTTGTGCTTTTCTGCAGTGCGGAAGCACGTTTTTTTTTTTTTTTTTTTTCTTTTTTCTTTTTTTTAACAAATAATGATTTTCCATTCAAACAAATATCCTCGAAATCAGCAGGAGGAAAGGAAACATATAATTAAGAGGGAAAACATAAGATCATGTAAAACAAAGAATGGTCTCAATACTTGTGTTAAAAAGTGTGAAACTTGGGAGAAGGATATATCCGAGAGAGAGATAAATCTTCACAAAGTTAGAGGAAGAGGATGACAAATGATCAGTGTGTGCAGTTTTTTACGCCTCTAAGCGTCAGAGGACACAAGACGAAGTTAAGGTGTGTGCGTTGGTGTAAGGTTGGTCACGAATTGCGTATAAAATGACTGAGGTTCGAACACAACAAAGTCCTAATTTGGGAGAGTCAAGAGAAACTGCAGAAATCAGTGAAAATTTGAAAGTTATCGTAAAAGGCGAAGTTTTACCAGGATGATGGATCAACGATTCACTCTGTAGACGATGAGAGAATGGAAGACTTAAGTGGATTCCTACAAGTAATTTCGGACTCCTGAAATGGGACGGCGGCAGGATGAGAGGAGAAGTAAATCGCTGAGAAGGTGTATAAGAAGATAATTGCAAATGAAACAAGTAATGAATATTAATTTGCGCTCCTTTCCAGTAATGACAGCACAAGAGGGGAATATATATATATATATATATATATATATATATATATATATATATATATATATATATATATATAGAGCTACAATGTCCTTTAATATCTAATTCGCTCTACCTCGGAATTAATATATTTTCATATATGCTTAACCGAAGGGGAATTTTTTCTCGATAATAGATTTACCTGTACTTGGGCGCGAACGCAGGTACATTAAAATCCAGGCACGTCAGGGAAGCTATAACCACCCCACCACCGCGAGAGGCTTAAAGGTTTATGCTGCCTCTCACCTCAAATACTTTCTCGCGCTGAAGTATTCGTTGGTTTGGAGACACATCAACCCGCCTCGACTCCGGTAGCGTAAGTAGCGCTTTTGACAACACGTAGCATTTACATAAGTCATATCACATTACCATGATTCATATACATATATCGAACTACAATGTCCTTTAATATCTAATTCACTCTACCTCGGAATTAATATATTTTTATATATGCTTAACCGAAGGGGAATTTTTTCTCGATAATAGATTTACCTGTACTTGGGCGCGAACGCAGGTACATTAAAATCCAGGCACGTCAGGAAGCTATACCCCACCCACCACCGCGAGAGGCTTAAAGGTTTATGCCGCCTCTCACCTCAAATACTTTCTCGCGCTGAAGTATTCGTTGGTTTGGAGACAACATCAACCCGCCTCGACTCCGGTAGCGTAAGTAGCGCTTTTGACAACACGTAGCATTTACATAAGTCATATCACATTACCGTGATTCATATACATATATCGAGCTACAATGTCCTTTAATATCTAATTCGCTCTACCTCAGAATTAATATATTTTCATATGTGCTTAACCGAAGGGGAATTTTTTCTCGATAATAGATTTACCTGTAGCTCGATATATGTATATGAATCACGGTAATGTGATATGACTTATGTAAATGCTACGTGTTGTCAAAAGCGCTACTTACGCTACCGGAGTCGAGGCGGGTTGATGTTGTCTCCAAACCAACGAATACTTCAGCGCGAGAAAGTATTTGAGGTGAGAGGCGGCATAAACCTTTAAGCCTCTCGCGGTGGTGGGGTGGTTATAGCTTCCTGACGTGCATGGATTTTAATGTACCTGCGTTTCGCGCCCAAGTACAGGTAAATCTATTATCGAGAAAAAATTCCCCTTCGGTTAAGCATATATGAAAATATAGTAATTCCGAGGTAGATCGAAATAGATATTAAAGGACATTGTAGCTCGATATATGTATATGAATCACGGTAATGTGATATGACTTATGTAAATGCTACGTGTTGTCAAAAGTGCTACTTACGCTACCGGAGTCGAGGCAGGTTGATGTTGTCTCCAAACCAACGAATACTTCAGCGCGAGAAAGTATTTGAGGTGAGAGGCGGCATAAACCTTTAACCCTCTCGCGGTGGTGGGGTGGTTATAGCTTCCCTGACGTGCCTGGATTTTAATGTACCTGCATTCGCGCCCAAGTACAGGTAAATCTATTATCGAGAAAAAATTCCCCTTCGGTTAAGCATATATGAAAATATATTAACTCCCGAAGTAGAGCGAATTAGATATTAAAGACATTGTAGCACGATATATGTATATGAATCACGGTAATGTAATATGACTTATGTAAATGCTACGTGTTGTCAAAAGCGCTACTTACGCTACCGGAGTCGAGGCGGGTTGATGTTGTCTCCAAACCAACGAATACTTCAGCGCGAGAAAGTATTTGAGGTGAGAGGCGGCATAAACCTTTAAGCCTCTCGCGGTGGTGGGGTGGTTATAGCTTCCCTGACGTGCCTGGATTTTAATGTACCTGCGTTCGCGCCCAAGTACAGGTAAATCTATTATCGAGAAAAAATTCCCCTTCGGTTAAGCATATATGAAAATATATTAATTACGAGGTAGAGCGAATTAGATATTAAAGGACATTGTAGCTCGATATATGTATATGAATCACGGTAATGTGATATGACATATATATATAATACATATACATGTATATATATATATATATATATATATATATATATGTATATATATATAATGTCTGTATACATATATAGATAAATATACTATATATATATATATATATGTATATGTATATGAATTCACATTACCGTGATTCATATACAGACAACGAGCAACAAATGTCCTTCAATATCTAATTCGTTCTAACCCCGGAATTAATATATTTTCATATATGTTAACCGAAAATGAAACGATGAGTACAAATCCTGACGAAGTTCTCTCGTATATCTAAGAAATCGGTCAGGATTTATACCCAGTGTTTCGTTTTCCCTGTGGTAATAATTAATACAATAAACCCTATATTATATATATAGATATATACTAATATATTATATATATATATAGAATAAATTATATTATATATACTACTACATACATACCATATATATATATAATATATATATATATATATATATATAATAGGACTGATGACTTTGTATAATAAGGCGCCCTGTGAGGTTATTTAGACCTGCGATAATTTTACGCTAAGGTCGGTTGGCTATGACTTTCCATACTCATTGGAGTGTCTTGGATTTCGATGATAATTTACGAAGTCAGTATCTTCTTTGGTTATGACGACGGAGATGTTTCAACTCATGATGATAGTTTCTAGGTTCATTCAGTATCTTCTTTCTGATGTGAGGTTTCTAGTAGAAAACACAGAGTACAAAAATATTTCTATTCTCTGAGACTTCATGATGAAGATCAGATAAAATTGGACAGGTCTTCTAATGATGATGGCTGATTGAATTCTGACTTACAATCTGGTTTACAAATCATAAAGGGAGTAGACAGTAGCTCGAACATACGAACATACACACAGATAACACAGATTACAAGTCACGTAGGCCCTTTGAGTTATAGGTCACTGTGGTTGTCTCAAGCAGGAAGCTTGGACAACCGTTTGCAAAACAAATGAATGACCACAGATGACGGCAACTAGACACTGACTGATTACAACACGTCATCTTAGCCTACTTTATCATATCTAGTCTGATCACATTCCTGCAAGCAAACTGGTTGACCTCTTGGGTCACTGGATTTAATTAATCATGGTTTTAGTTTTTTATATATGGAATAACATTCCATATATTGTATTATGTAGCACTTACATAATATATTATATATATATATATATATATATATATATTATATATATATATATATAGGGTTTATGTATTAATATTTACCACAGGGAAAAACGAAACACTGGGTATAAATCCTGACCGATTTCTTAGATATACGAGAGAACTTCGTCAGGATTTGTACTCATCGTTTCATTTTCGGTTAACATATATAAAATGAAAATAATTATTAATTCCGGGGTAGAACGAATTAGATATTGAAGGACATTTGTTGCATATATATATATATATATATATATATATAACATATATATATACTATATATATATGTATATATATATATACATATATATATGTATATATATATATGTTATATATATATATATATATATACATATATATATGTATATATATATATATATATATATATATATATATGTATATATATATATATATAATATATACATATATATATATATATATATATATATATATATGTAAGTGCTACATAATACAATATATGGAATGTTATTCCATATATAAAAGACTAAAACCATGATTAATTAAATCCAGTGACCCAAGAGGTCAACCAGTTTGCTTGCAGGAATGTGATCAGACTAGATATGATAAAGTAGGCTAAGATGACGTGTTGTAATCAGTCAGTGTCTAGTTGCCGTCATCTGTGGTCATTCATTTTGTTTTGCAAACGGTTGTCCAAGCTTCCTGCTTGAGACAACCACAGTGACCTATAACTCAAAGGGCCTACGTGACTTGTAATCTGTGTTATCTGTGTGTATGTTCGTATGTTCGAGCTACTGTCTACTCCCTTTATGATTTGTAAACCAGATTGTAAGTCAGAATTCAATCAGCCATCATCATTAGAAGACCTGTCCAATTTTATCTGATCTTCATCATGAAGTCTCAGAGAATAGAAATATTTTTGTACTCTGGTGTTTTCTACTAGAAACCTCACATCAGAAAGAAGATACTGAATGAACCTAGAAACTATCATCATGAGTTGAAACATCTCCGTCGTCATAACCAAAGAAGATACTGACTTCGTAAATTATCATCGAAATCCAAGACATCCCAATGAGTATGGAAAGTCATAGCCAACCGACCTTAGCGTAAAATTATCGCAGGTCTAAATAACCTCACAGGGTGCCTTATTATACAAATCATCAGCCCTATATATATATATATATATATATATATATATATATATATATATATATATATATATATATATATGTGTGTGTATATATATATATATATATATATATATGATGTATATGTATGTATATATATATATATATATATATATATATATATATATATATATATATATATATATATATATATATATATATATATATATATATATATAGGGTTTATGTATTAATATTTACCACAGGGAAAACGAAACACTGGGTATAAATCCTGACCGATTTCTTAGATATACGAGAGAACTTCGTCAGGATTTGTACTCATCGTTTCATTTTCGGTTAACATATATGAAAATATATTAATTCCGAGGTAGAACGAATTAGATATTAAAGGAAATTTGTTGCTCGTTGTCTGTATATGAATCACGGTAATGTGAATTCGTATACATATGCATATATATATATATATATATATATATATATATGTATATATATATATATATATATATATATATATATAACGTATATATATATATATATATATAGTTATATATATTAATGAATTCAGTGGAATGGGTTATATGAAAACTCTCATACTTTATGCTTACCTAAGCAGTTCCTTAATAGCTGTATAATGTCGTACTGTGTAGTTTTGGGAAATACGTAGGTGTCCAGGATGTGAACATACGTGAACATGAATGTGCTAGGTTCATGTCCAAGGTATCTGGTGACTCTTATCCTCACTGTGCTTTCTGGGGAGAAGCATCAATATATATTCTATTTCTAAAACATGCATAACATTTGGTACATGTCAAGTCATTTAAGACATAGGGAATCATTATCCTCTCCGTCGCTTCATTGTCATATTGATGATCTGTCCTCAGAATGGACAGCGTGTAATCACCAGGATTTGGTCTGCTACGAATAGCGACAGAAGTGTAAGTTCTAAGGTTCACATGAATGGCATAAAAACCAAGGCGTTTTTTCCAGATATTTTTTTGTTTGTTTTAACCCAGGATTTCACATGATTCGGTGAAAAATATATTACACCAACACAAACCTTCGCTCGTTAGCCAACTTTAGAGGAACTGGACAATAAAAGCGTATTTGAACGTATCAAAGGTCGTTCTATTCCGCCCATGTGAAAACCAAATATAACTGAACAAAATTCCAACATATATTTACCAGCCTAAACTTTTGGTCCAAGAATGTTCCACCCAAACGCCTTAGAAACCGAGATCCCATTGAGAAAGTTTCGGACGTTTTCGCTCTTTTCTTTTGGTTTCTTGTGGAAATAAATCTTGGCGAAGAATGACAATAGTGCTAAAGAATTATTTGGAGGTCGGGGGAAATAAGTTGAAGTGAACATAATGGAAAGTGGAAGTGTGGCGATTCTGGTCCTTTGGAGGCCGGCGGGAAAAGACGGGAAAAAATGGCGTGAAAAAAAACAGGGAATGCGCGAAGGTTTCCTTTTCGAATGAGAGGCAGGGAAATTGTAGAGAAGCAGCAACAGCGGGAGTCGTGGGGAAAACCCAGGAGTGGCGCGAGAAATGAAGTTATTTCTTAGCAACAGAAAAGCTTCAACAGATCAATAAATCTCTGGTTGTTACTCAGACGGGATGGATGCATACATTAACTGGCTGATAACTGGAGAATTTAATAGCTCAGTCGTATCACCGAGGGAGTTGCGAGAAGTCAGAACCTTCTCTAACTGGAGATTAGGACAGCTTAATACAGGAGAGAGGTCTCTTTTAGGAGCTCCTTCAGCAGTCATTTATCTCTTAACGTGTTTTTATCTTCTTCACAATTCTTTAGACTTAGACTGTTTCGTTTTAACTCTTATTTTTCATATGACTAGTCTTCCTATTAACTTTGTAACAACTTGCGGTAGGTTTTATTACGTTGAAGAAAGTATCGGAACCAAATTCTAATAAACTCTCTTCAAACTGCATAACTTTCAACAAATGTCTGAGCACTACCCATAAGATCGAGTATTGATTGCGTTTCTTTAATGACCAATGACGGTATTAGACTCACCGAAAAAGTTGCTGAATGATGAAAGTGAAATCGTAATATGTTTTTTGTAGATGAAAAACTTTATGATAGCGTAAGAAAGACTTTTGAATGTTTTATAAAGAGTTAATAGAATTTATGGCAATCTAAGTATGAAGAAGGATTAACAGGAGACAACTGGAAGCATCATCATCACCTCCATCATCAACAGCAAGAAAGCAAGATTAAAGAAAATGGTACAAAAGTATGAAGACAATGAAGGAGGCAGAGGTGAAAAATGACCACCATCTGGAGAAGCAACAAGTGGAATAAAGGAAAGTGGAAATAATATGCTGAGGGTTTTGGCAAAGGAAGATTTGTAGCGGAAAATGGGAAGCTGATGACCCAAGTATTATTCGCAAGCCAAAGAGAATTCTCAGAAAGAAACATAGTTGACTCGAAAGATTATATACCAAACCGTGGTGAAAATTATTAGACAGTATAATATACAAGACTTCTGTATCTAGTTTAAAAAAAAATAGTTATAAGAAAACGCTTCGGATACAAGGCAAAATAGCTTTGATCAAAACGTTGCGTGCGTTTGAAATATAAAGATCTAAAGAAGCTACTGTATTTCATGATGCTATCTTTTTTCATTTACTTTCTAACCGATGTTGACTTTTAAGCACGTACATCTTGATTAGTTTCTTTACAGAATACCGCTGAAAATGAGTGAATGTTTTATGTATAGTGAAAGCAGAAGGCTATGACTTAAAAAAAACTCCTTGGGCAAACTGGTGTTATAGTGGGACATCATAAGATTTCTTTGCGATTAAGAGCAGCGGAGTTTCAAAGAAAAGAGACCCGATTTGAGAGACAGACCCCGTGGGCGATATCTCTCTCCTATAATTGTTGGGAAGAAACCAAGAAATGACTACACTATTTCTTCTAATGTATGAGCCTAGGGCATCAGTCAACAATTATTTGCTTAATATAAAAATAAGTATCTCGAAGCGTGTTTTAGTGTATCAGAGTCATCGTTCATCTACAACCTTGTGTGACGTAGGGACAGACAGTAACTACAGGAGACGTTTCCGCAGTTTACTTACAACTAGGTAAATACTTCTACGTGGTGATTCCAAGAGCGCTCGACCCCCAAGAGTTACAGAAAATTTGGACGTATTTGTAAGGCTTCTGACTTCCTGTTTTACCATCATGCATCTTTTTTTTATATAAGTAGGCTTAGACCTCCTGTTGAAAAGAGTTTGCTACTGACCTGTTACCTTGTCACTTTTCAGCCTTCATCCCGAATTATTATTTTCACTGCGTTCCCAAAACATCGTCAGGAAGTTCTGATTTTTGCATTCAATAACAAATCGACGAAATTATCATAGGCCATAAATTGCTTTAGGGGCCAATAAAAAAGGTGGTTAAATTAGGAATTTATTTAGAGAAGTTGCATTTTATTAAGGCACTACATCGAAGTTCTGGTCAGCTTACCTTTGAATATATCAGAAATAAATTTAAAATCATACTACTATCAGCTGCTGGCTTTACTCGTCGGTTTCTGAGGAACTTGCTCTGAACTGTCGCATTTATAGGCTAAGAGTATTAGCTATATAACCTGGACATAGCTGGTAACAAGCTGATTTTTGCAGTATAGGTACATAATTATGTGTGGAATCGCATACTAAAAGTCCCCAGTAATCTCTCATGTGGAACCTTGGAAATCCAAGATGGCGTCCAGAATGGCCGTCATTTTCCCATTTTTAGCATATCTTTGCTTGTAGACAACATACAAGCATAAATTTGGTGTCTCTTCCTATATTCTTAGGTACACGGAATCTAAAACAATATATAACTAGAAGATCAACTGCTTATAATTAACATAAAATAAGATGGTGTCCAAAATGGCCACCATTTTTTCAATTTAAGCATATCCTTGCTTCCTGATAAGGTATAAACATAGTTTTGGTGTCACCACATGTTTACTAGTACAAGCAATCAAATAAAATGCATATCTAGAAGATCAGGAACTTTCATACAGTTAAAGTCACGATGGTGTCCAAAATGGTACCAAAAATATGCCCACAAATTTCTAAATCATATTAACCACAATTTCAACAAAACTGAATATGAATATCTGACCACACATTTTGGGGTTGAATAAAAACCATTAATTGATTATAATGGGGTCCAAAGTTTGTCAGCTTATATGATATACATAATCAACTTAAATAGTCTACCTTTATGCAATGCTTTAATTTTCCAGTGAGGTTTCACTAAAAGTTGATGCCTTCTCTTCCTCTTCATCGCTGATATTAAGTGGTGGATAAGTGTTATTGCATGAATGACCGATGCACTTGCTGCACATTGATGTGCAAAAAAGGCCTAGCTTCTTTCAGCTGCACATCATGTTACTGCGTCCCTCTGGTTTACATCCACATGAGACCATTGTAATCAGTGTTTCAGGGGCAACTGGAATGTCCATCTCTCGTCGGTCAAGTGTTCCATCTTAAAATCGACATCCCCACTCTGTTGGATTCAGGCTGTTCCCCATCTACTCCCGTACTGTGAGATATGTACAATGTGAGTGCTGCTTTGCTGCAGCACTTGTTGGCCGTAAACTGGCCAAATTGAATTCTGAATTTAAGGAACTTCAAGCTATAGCTCTCCTGTAGGCGACATGACGGTAATCAATGAGAGAACTAAAATTGCTGGCATCATAGAGTTGCAGAATAAAGTCGTCTCTATCTCTAACTTTCTTCACCTCGTGATGGGGCCACTTTACCTTTGCACCATCTTGAAAGCTTTTGAGTTGCCCTGACAATAAATTGCTGACACCGTATCACAGCCTGTCACTGCATGCAGAGACATCAAGTCATTTTTGGTACCTCCTATGGCATGCTGAATTTCCAATATGCTGAATACAGTTACAGTATTGCTGCAGCATAAGATGTAAACATCTGTAGAATTGCTTGCTTGAGCAACTAACATAACAAACAACTGTATCTGTCCCAACAATGGTAACTGAAGTCTGTTCTGCATCTCCTACACCTAGTGCTGTTGAAACTATTAACCTATCTGCAACTGCTTGCTTTACTAGTATGCCAGCTGTAAGCATCTTTTCACAAAGCATTTGAATGAGTCTTTTCTTGTTGTTGCTGCTGGCCAGGAATGCCATTTGACTTGTGATTGGCACAGTTTCCTCAGAAATTATATCACTAGAAATGCACTTTTGGGTTCTCCATGTCTGTTCAGCAACCTTTGTGGAAGTCACATTGATGTATCCATCAAAAACCATTGTGGATGGAGCTCCATAATGCCTGAGAACACATTAAATATAGGTCTGGCAGACACCAGTATACATAGATGGTTGTGGCCAATCAACTGACTGAAGCAGATGACCACCATCCAAGACAAAGAGTCCATTCTCTGGCAAATTATCATTCTTGCTAAATGATTTTAGGACATCACCTATGGCCTTCTTTGCTGGCTTGCACATTATGCCATCTTTAAAGAGGGAAAGTGGTTGAGGAGCAAGTTCATAAGCCAAGAATGTTTCCATTTCAGAGCTATTATTCATGACACACGTTATTCGACTGAATAATTGAATTAGATTAACTTCCACCTGCTGAGCCCTGATTTTGACTGTCCTATCATTTGCATCAATTGGGTTCACCTTGTCACTGCAGTGCAGAGTGATGTTTGTAAACTTCATCCCTGACATTTGAGATTCTGCCTTCCAACCAAGCTCTACAGGATTATCACAATTCACAGATGTATCAGCGACAATTCCAGTTGACGCGACTCCAGATGATCTGATTGTGTCCAGCAAAAGGTGGATGAGTTGTAGCCATCCTGCAAAGACATGGTAATCCTTGTTATCTCTTGCCATACTACTTTGGCCAAGGTCTTTACAGTTAACGTTTTGCGAAGAGAACAATAAATGTAATAGTTCAGAGGAAGTTCCTCAGAGATTGACACGTATAGCCAGCAGCTGATAGTTGTTCTAGCCCTCATTGTATGTACTTATGTTGTTCTGATACACGTCTTTATGTATATTGTATTTACTATCACTACATTTATAACAATGTTGAAATCATTTCCATTTGGTGCTTTTATTCATGAAAAGCGTTTTTGTTTGCATCACTGAATTACAAGGTTAGGGGTGTCCGGAAGCGCTTTTTGGTACTTGTTGTTACCTACTTCTTTCTTGGGATATATATAGCTAAAAATATAGAACTTTCACAAATGAGCAAAGAAAGTTCTTTCTTTCTTTCGCTTTCATGTCCCAAGAAAGTAGATAACAATTAGCTGATAAATTTTTTTACCAATAATGCCTATCTGCAGGTGAAATTCTTCAAACAAGCACTTCCGGACAGCGCTAAGCCTGTCGCTTGTAATTAATTCAGTGATGCAAGCAAAAACACTTCACATGAATAAAAGCACCAAATGGAAATGATTTCGACATGGTAATAAATGTAGCGATAATAAATACAAAGGACATAACAACCTGAATCAGAACATCAGCACATAGAGTGCGGTCTAGAACTTATTAGGAGAATTGAACTACCATAGAAATTAAGAAAAAGTTGTTCTGCAAGTACAAGAGAGGCAAGGTAGGCCAGTGTTAGAATTATTTCCCACTTCCTAATTCAGCTGACAATATTTGTTTAATCAACAAAATGTTTCGTTCATATGAAAACCAAATCCCCAGAGAGAGGCTGAATGCGGAAATCTAAAGAATACGTCAAAGCTGGAGGAAGAAAAAATAAAAAAGTTGTTGTTTCCAGAATAAAAAGAAAACTGTTGAACGGGAAAACATTGGGATGATCCTTCACAGGAATTGGGGCAGGAGAACCCATCCCCAGAAATAAGAGAGCTAGTCAGGAAAAACATGTTTCCCTTCCCTCTGGCGATTTGTTGCTACATTACCAGAGTTTGTGTTTAGGAAACGATGGACTTTTGTCTTCAGAGAAAACATGTTCTCCCGTGGTTGAGCAAATGCCATGGCGACCGTTGTCCTGTTCATTCCAATACCAAAGCCCAACGACTTCTTCTTCTACTTCTTCTCCTTCTTCTTCTTCTTCTTCTTCCGTCTTACAAATCTTAACTCTTATTTTGTTCTAGTACGAAAAGATGGTTTGGCCTGCAAGAGAGAAAGAGGATGACTAACTTTTTGAGAAAATATTAAGTTATATACATAAAGCTGTCTGTGGTGGGTCATGCGAAAAGACAAATGAGAATGGTCTCTTGTCTGATCTGTTGGTGCAGAGGGCGAGTTATTCCCTGTATAATAATGCATCCTTTTCAGACATTTTAGCCTTATATAATATATTATTATATATATATATATATATATATATATATATATATAGATATATCTATATATTATATATATATATATATATTATAGATTTATATATATATATCTATAGATTTATATATATGATAATATATAGTATATATATATATATATATATATCTATATATATAGATAGAATACTATATATATATATATATATATACTATATATATAGATATATATATATCTATAGATATATATATATCTATATATATAGATATATATATATATATATCATACATATAGATATCTATATATATATATAGAGTATATATATATATATCGATATATATAGAGATATATATAGATCTATCTATTGATATTGCTATATATCTATATAATTATATAGATTATCTATATATAATATATAGATATAGCTATATATATATATAGTAATTTTATAGATATATCTATATATATAGATATATCTATAGAATATATATATAGAATATATATATATATATATATATATAGAATAATCTATATATATATATGATCATAGAGATAGATATATAGATAGAATATAGAGATAAAATATTATATAAATATATATATATATATATATCTATATATCGTATATATCTATATATATCAAGTACTATTGATATTATATAGATATTATCTATATGCATATATATATTATATATTTATATAGATATATATATTTATATATATATATTTATATACATACGATATACTATATAATATTATATATAATATATATATATATAATAATAATTATATATATATATATAAATATATATAATATCTATATATATAGATATTATATTATATATATATTATATATTATATATATAATCTATATAAATCTATATATATAAGATATATCTATATATATATACATCAGCGTGAAGGTGGACTATTAGAAACGTTGCAATTCATTACAATTCTTTATTTCCTACGTTTCGTAATATCATTATTACTCTTCGGGAATCTGTTAAACAATAAATAAAATTAATTTAAAATTACTTAAAAATTACTTTAAAAATTACTCTAAAATTCAACATTTATAAATTACAACACAATTAAAAAAACATACAGAAACGAAAACAAAAAAATAAAAATAAAAAGACCAAAGACCGCTAACCAACCTTATGCCGAGAAGGCAAGAGACAGAATGACAGAATAAATAAAAGTCAGCTCAGGTACAGTTGTGTGGAGGAGGTCTGGGTATTTAACTGGGGAACCAGTTTAATAAATAATGACTCTAGGATAGGCAGTTCATATGCATTGTTCGCTTGGCCTATGACTCGAAATGGCTTCTTTCTATATATATTTTACAATTTTTCGAATGGTTTCTTATATTAGAGTGTTCGGGATTGGAGAGCCTACAGCCAGTACGGAAACTTAATCCCCGATGAGAGTCGATTCTGACCCGCAGTAACCTCCTCGTGGATCCGACATATGTCCCAGAGTTACACTTAGGGCAAGTATACTTATAGACCACGTTGGAGGTCAAGAGAGGGTCCAATCGATCTTTATATCTGAAAAGAAACCGATTGTTAGCGGTTTATTGGAATTAATTTTAGATTAATGGCACCATAATGTTTATGAATAATTGTGCAAACTTTATCCGAAAGGAGTCATCATGTAAAAACGGGAATTTGGCATAAAAAGCTAATTTTGGTACTGTACATGGTTTGGCGACATTAGCGAATTGTTTGTTAAGAAACAAAAAGCTTTTATAAAACAAGTCTGTGGGAAGCAATTATCCCTAAAATATCCAGAAAGGAAACTAATTTCTTGGTGGAAGGATTGCCAGTTCGATGTAATAAAAAATGCCCTGTGGAGGAGAGTAAAAATAGAGTTTAGTTTAAAATCATAAAAACAAGAACTATATAATTTGGATCCTAGACCAGTAAAAGTTTTCTTTCTAAAAACAGATGTATGAAAGAGCCATTATCCCTAGTGACAAGAACGTCTAAGAAAGGTAATTGATCGTTCACCTCTTTTTCCACGGTAAAATTAACGTGGTCTATAAGTATACTTGCCCTAAGTGTAACTCTGGGACATATGTCGGATCCACGAGGAGGTTACTGCGGGTCAGAATCGACTCTCATCGGGGATTAAGTTTCCGTACTGGCTGTAGGCTCTCCAATCCCGAACACTCTAATATAAGAACCATATTCGAAAAATTGTAAAATATATATAGAAAGAAGCCATTTCCGAGTCATAGGCCAAGCGAACAATGCATATGAACTGCCTATCCTAGAGTCATTATTTATTAAAACAACTGGTTCCCCAGTTAAATACCCAGACCTCCTCCACACAACTGTACCTGAGCTGACTTTTATTTATTCTGTCATTCTGTCTCTTGCCTTCTCGGCATAAGGTTGGTTAGCGGTCTTTGTCTTTTTATTTTTATTTTTTTGTTTTCGTTTCTGTATGTTTTTTTTTAATTGTGTTGTAATTTATAAATGTTGAATTTTAGAGTAATTTTTAA